>NW_008794631.1:2700396-2737168 GCF_000699145.1 Aptenodytes forsteri | reverse complement strand
GGGGAATTTTCTTGTCTCCCCCCCCCCCCCCCCTTCTCTCAAACTGATAGCAACAGCATTAGTTCAAAAATCTACGTATCCCTCTAGGCCTGTTTAAGATGTGAGCTGATGGATAACCTGCAATGATAAAAAAAATGACCAATGCAATGCTTCCACTGTATATAAACACTTGCTACTGATCTTGATAGGTATGTGTAGGTAAAGTTAAGCTTGGGCATAACAAAACCATGTGGTCTTACCTATTGAGAAAGACTACTATGCGGCAGGATATTCCTTTTGCAGTGAGCAGGCTCTGAAAAGCAACTATTTCTCTGCAGATTAGCGGATACAAACACAACAACAAGCGAAGCACAGAATTGTTCTCAGGTGCCACTCCTGCTGCTGCAACTCATTGTGCTTTGTCTCTCCAAAACTTTGTTAAGAGCAATTATATCTTTTGAAGTAGGTGGCTAGAGAAACCATGCTCCCTAAAGGTTCCCCAAAGATTCACCATCTGTCAAAAGTGAGCCATTCTGCCACCTTTATAATTAGCATTTACTGGTACCTCACACCTACGTTCTCACACCTACTGTAACATACTGTTCTTGAGAATAAGCGTATTGCCACACTCTCATGCCGACTCTTCTTCTAAGGCATTGCTATTATGTATCGTTATAAACCAAGACAAAATGCAAATGTTTACTCTAGGAAAAAATCATAATGACATCCCAGAGGAGCACATGAGTTAAACACATTTCATTGTTGCTTTTTTCCAACCAGGTCCCTGCAAGATTTTTCAGAAAGTCCAGTTGTGCCAAGATGCAAGAGTCTTGGCTCGTCCCACTTGCTCACTGGTGCACCCCAGAGGTTAGTTATTTTCATGTATTTCCAGCTAGGAATACAAGGTATTAGCCCATTTAGAGATCAACAAATGTGAGTACAATTTTGAATAAGCAGTTCAAGGCCTTAGTTTGTAAAAGGCATCTCCTCATTTATTTTAACAGGATCAAAATGACCGTCTTAATAACAGGTGTCTGATCTCAAATGCATTTGTACCAGTAAAAAAACCCCCAAAAACCAAAAACTACCTGAAACTGCAGTGGGCTTTGAATCCACTGGAAGGTAAAAGCCTGCGACGTCTTATGGCAGCTGCAGCATGCCTTATCTGTATTGTGTCTAGAGAGAAGTGAGCCTGCAGAGCTGTGAACCTACACCTTTTATTAATGTTCCTTTTGCTAAGCTATCTAGATACCATGCCACCAAATTCCTCTGGGGGGGAGGAACATGTGTCAATCTCTTAGCAATGTGACCAAAAATTATTACTTTCACTTAAGCAGTAGTCTCCACAAAAGGGGAGAAGAAGGGAAGAGAATTATTTAACAAAAACAAGACCATGTGATAGCTACTGCAAGAGAAAGTGGTACCAAGACAGTGGTGTAAATAATCCTCATGTTTTCACCACAGCATCACTGAATGGCTGGCGCTCTGCGAAAAGGATCCAGTGGAGATTCTTCTTGATTTGGGGTTTGGTACGGAAGAACCTGATGTTTGCACCAAAATCCCTCCTCGGTTCCTCAGTGGTGCTTCTGTAGCAAAAGGGATCAACGTCCGAGTGTTTTTGGAAGCTCAGAAGCAGCGGATGGACATTGAGAGACCAAACCTATATGGTAAGGAGAGGCATTTTGGCAAAAGGAGGAATTTTAGCCAGGAGGTAAAATAAATAGCAGGGGGGACTGAGACGGCAGTGAAGACGAGGCTTAAAAAAAAAAAATGCATGAAAAAGGAACATGTATTCAGGAGACATCGAAGATCCTCATGTACACCTTTGTGGCAACGATACTTCTTAATATGACTGAAATACAGTTTACCTCTCCTCAGCTGTGGACTCTGATCTATGTGCTGGAGCTACCAGCTTGTGGCATTTTAAAACATAACCGCCCATCCCCTGTAAGACCTACCCCACCACCAGAGATTGTCATTGGTGTCGCGGAGGCTGCATAATTGAACATGGGTCCATTGCCCCAGCCACTTCACTGGCAACACGTACCCACCATCATTGGTGGTGTAAGCCAATACACAGGATTTTGAATTCAGCCAGGCCAGATGTGGGCTCACATTCCCTTTTCCTCTTGGTGAGAGCAGGACCCCTCTCACAGGGAAATGTGGTGAGCAGATGACAAGGCCTTAACTTGCCATGACTAGAGCTGCCAGAGCTTGTGCATCAGACCCACAAATCCCTAACTAAAAGCTAACAGTTTTGTGGTTCAAATGTGCCCTAAGATGTAGATGAGGATCGTATTTTAAGTACAATAAAATTGCCCCATTTAAGGCACACAGTCTTGATTTTTATTCATTTAGCTGGTTTTTGTTCTCATGTTGTGTATTTTGCAGTTGAGAAATTAATACAAGGTCCTCACCCTAAAGATATATCTGCATTAAAATAGCATTGTTAATTCGCTGGTATATCACCCATCCGAAAAGCCCAATTTTGACATCATTTCCCCTCATGTTTGCTGCACAGGATAGCCAGATGGCTCTAGAAATCTTCTATTTACTTAAGATGCTCAGCGAAGCAGGATCTCTCGCATAGCCCATGTATTCCCGTTTAGAATTACACCAAGGAAGCAGCATGGACGGAATGAGAATTGAAACAGAAATGTCAGAGCATTGTGGAAAATGTGTTTTTCTCTCTCTCTCCTCTCTTTTTTTTTTTTATAGCAAGCCCCGTGCACACACTTCAATATTTACAGCAAACTGACACATCAAACAGGTTTCTCAGCTCTCACTCTCTTTCTCTCTCTCTCTGTAACTCCTCAGAGAGAGAGGGAGAGAGGGAACAGAGATAATCAGTATGAGTGGATGGTGGATGGAGACCTCAGGGAAGAAGGTAGAGAACTAGGAAGGAATGAGAGCAGAGAAAGAGCCTCTGAGGGAAGGAGTTTGCACAGTGAAGGCAGGCAGTGGTAAGCCAAGGTGTGAATTTAATGACTCTTAATGTCTTGCAGTCATCCTCAATAGGAGCACTCTTAGTACATGTTAATGGCTTATCTGTATGGGGGAGTTGCTGTGAAGTAAGATAAGATTTGAATTTCTGCTTCGGTGGGTGTGATGTCCATCAAAACATATTATCTTGCTTTTGACAGTTTGGGAGGGGGTTTTCACACCATCTGCTTAGGCCTCCTAAGCATGTGCCTGGGCTGGGAACATTTAATCGAGAGAGGTGGGATTCATCCTTCAGAGATACTTACCTCTTCTGTTTTCACTGACTACATGTTTCCTTAATGTGGTGATTAACCTCGGCCTGGTTCACTGCACCAAATTATAGGCATTTAGCTGAAGTACCATCTCAAGGAGCCTCATCACTGTAGAGTCTTTCTATCTCCATAGCAAGTGGAGAGAGTCAGGCAACTCCTGCGGGTCATCATCCAGCCACCACTTAAAACACCTCTCAAAAGAAGCCAGTCTGTCTCAGTGACCATGTAGGTAATCTTGCACAAGTACCTTCCTACAGCTGGTGTTCCAGGAGAAGACTTACAGCTAAAAAGAGGTGTATCAGGTTTAGTGTACAAACTCCTGAGGAATATCCTCAAATGGCATTTGGTTGCAAAATGGTTTCTTCCAATCTTGCCAACCTTAGGTCATCTAATGAATTTGCAGTGAGGTATAGCAAGAAGGAGGAGGGGCAAATTCATGTTTATTAGATTTGAAAATGGATTGCATCTCTAGAGCTGGACAGATTACTGTCTGCCTTCAGTACTAATACTGCACCTAAATTTTCAGGCACCTAGTGAGCCTGCTCTTCTAAAGCAGAAGCCTACATTCCCTGTAATGGCAATGAGGAGAACAGGTGTTTTTGAAGGTCTCCAGAAGAAGACCCAGAAAAAGACCCTTCTCTGTAAATTAAGTAGAAGGTTCAGGTCCAGAGATGTTCCACGGCATTTACCTCTCCATGAACAATTTAGGGAACCCCAGACTCCTTGCTATCGGAGGACTGCTTCACCAGGGCATTAAAATGAAAGTGCCAAAATGAGGCAGGCCATGCGCCACCTCTAGAGATTTCAAGACCATTCCCAGAGACGTACTGGATTAATTCAGTTATTGTCACACTGTTTGGCCGATGATTACTGAACCATTTCAATGCAAATTCAGTCTGAAACCCTCTCATTTGTCTCTAGCCATGGAAAAGGAAGAAATTGTGTAATCTGAGTTAGTGACTGCCTGAGAGGTTATCTCATTGTCAGTTTGCTTTCTCCTATTCTCTGAATCAGCACAGAAAGTTAATTGATTTAGTATAACGTGATACTCTAAGAAAGTGAGAGATAAGGAGAAGGATTATAGGTACAATATGGAAGACAACAAACTTGGAGGAAAAAAGGAGAGGGAGGTGAGAGAGACCAAGGACTTCCATAACAGAGTGATCCCTGTCCACTTTTGTATTTCATTCCTTTCCTAGTGCAGTTCCTTCCTCTTTCTGTTTGGCTCTTCCCTGCTTGTGATGAAAATAGTTTTCTGGGCCTGCTTCATTGCTGATCTGGCCTTTTAAAATGCCTGTGGATTCTTATAGAGTTATTTGTTAATTGTCTCCTTGCTTGGTGCTGGTTCCCTAACATTGTCAAAGAGAGTTTTCAAAAGGTTCAGTTCACAAAAATAAGGTGTGTTTTCAAAAATGTCAGTCACCCCTTCAGTTTCTCAACCAGATCCAAAAGAAAAGCTTATCCCCATCATTTGCCAGTGGTGAAAATTTGACTTCCTAACTGAAGAAATAAAGTTACTTCACAATCAGAAGTTATGTTAAGTGAAAAATAATTGTATTTCTGAGTATGTTGATCTCCAAATTCTTTGAAAACTTCAAGTTTCTGAACACCTTAGTTCAGAAATGTTGAAATGTTTCATTCTGATGCTTAATAATAAAAAACCCCCACCACATTTCAGTACCACTTTTCCATACTGCCATATCTAAATCTACTTGGGGTTTGCTGTCTTGTTTCTGTGGATTTTTCAGGCTCATTTCTGTCTGTCTCAGCTTGTTGCAAGCCCCTCACTGGAAGTATAGTTCAAGTCTCTTTCTTCTCTGTGAGATGAGTGTATTAGGTAGACACCATTTCCCATGATATATGGTTGTCCTGTGACCACCACAGGTCAGCTAGGAGAGAGGAAATGTACGTCAGCCAGTAAATCCACCCCTAGAAAAGAAATGAAATGTAAATTGCTAAATGCATTCTCTGAAGTACAGCTTTGATTCAAGCAAAGGCAGTATTGCCAAGACTCAAGTTGAAACAATCTAAAAAAAGGAAAATATTTTAATATATGACGAAGCAGACAATGCTGAAATTTCATTTTTACTTTTCCTGAGAAAAACTGAGCAATTTCAGATGTCTTGATTTACCCACTGAAAATTTTGATTTTTTTCCAAATTCTGCCATTTGCTGTGAAAAAAAGATGTTGATCAAAAATTTCTTGCTGGCTCTGGAAATGTTCTGTATTTCTTCATTCGACTGTGGTCTTACTGAAGACTTTCCAAATCTTCCATGTAGATAACTATGTCAGCCTATGTAATATCAGATTTAAGGAAGGAGGAACAAAACTGTGAGCTTCCCCTCCTAAATTATAAAATAGTTGATCATAAAGTCATTAGAAGCCCTATAAAAAATACAGATTCTACTGAAGATTTATTGATCTTTTTTACAGCACGGCCATTTGCTGTTTCAGCTGAAGTTTCTAGTGAAAATTAATCTGTGTTTGTGTCCTTTAATATCTCCTCTGTGCTACAGATTTAGACTATTTTGCAGCAGGCTGCAGGGACTAAAGAGATCTTATCAGCCTCTTGCCTATTTGAGGTGCGATCCTTGGGGAGCACCCCTAGAAACTGAAGGGACTACTTGCCTGGAGAGAAATAGTCCATGAAGCAAGGCTGTCCCTGACATAATTTCTTCATGACCTGTGTATTTATTACATTGCACATGAGTGAGGGGATTTTTTATGTTGTTCATTTATAATTTCTCTTCTTGTTTGATTTGTTCTTTAGGTGTCCCAAGCTCTTTGAAATAATTTACAAAAGCTAAGCACTGTGTAAAAACTATTTCAGCAGTTTCATTCTGGTTCAAATCAAAAGAAGGACTGGACTGCTGTGCCACTCTCAGTCAAAGATTAGCACTTGGCATTTTTATGGCCTAACATAGTGGGAGCCAGATGAAATACTGAGGATAAAATGTGCTTTACATGGAGAGCATGTAGTAGCACAGTAGATATACAAAACCAAAAATTATTTACTCTGACACCCCAAACTTATGCAAATGGAAACTATACAACACTGTGTAATGGGTGTACTGATAGATCAGATAACTCCTTTAAACCACATCAGGTGAAACCTTTGACCATGTCTTAAAAGGTGGCAGCAATGGCAATGTTTTCCTCCAGTGTTAAAAATCAGGCAATGTCTGGGGCAAAGAAAAAAAGGAGTATTCTTGAGATATAGTAACTATCAGGAATTATATGTCACGGTATTGGTCCCCGATGCAAATGACCAACTCAGATCCATGTTAAATATCCCCTTGTTGTCTAATTGTCAGTGAAGCAGCATTACCAACAGCCTGCATGCAGTAAATCTGGCTGCTCTCTAAGAGAAATGGCAGCCAAGAAAGTTAGTATTTTGCCATCTACTGTCCTCAATTAATCTCTCAAGGAAGGAGGAGTCCTGGTGACATATTCATTGCCTCAGGATAGGTACAGACACAACGTGCAAGCAAATGTGTTGCGTTTCTTCGTATAAATAAATTCATAGTGTTGCAGTGATGGCAATCTCGAGGATCCCTTAGAGAAAAAATTATCCGCTTCTCTTTAGATGTTATGCCATGGAAAAAATGACCCAGAAATTACAGGAGGTTAGTACAATAAAAGAAATCTGGGAACCTTTATACGACATCAACTATGAGTTTCTGGGGGATAAGTGTTTTGCTTTTTGTTGCTATGAAAACGAGAACATAGCTTCTGTGGTTAATTTTTATCAGTTAATGGCTATATGCATTTTACGGTTATCCTGGACAGCTGCCAGCTGGAAACATTGGAGATCAGATTTTAATAACTTTTTTCACACGAATTTTAGTAAGTCCTCAAAAATTGCATCTAAGTCTGGCCCAGCCAATCGGAGAATTTCAGGCTGGATTCTGTAACCTTTATCCACACAGAGCAGTATTCAGCTGCACTTGACCCAATGAATTCAATGTTGCATGTTTGTCTAATATAAAGAACTACGCAATGACATCTGTATGTAGCCTGAATGGATCCTCTGGAAGCAAATGGAAAAATTTAGCCACTTTTGAATGAGGTACTTAGTAAGTTTCTTGGCAATGGCAAGTTTGAATAATCATTGTACCTGATTATTTCAGATTGTATTTTTAATAACCATGTTGCCTTCCATTCTGCCAAACTTAAGAACGTTTTCGACAGCTGGAAGTACTTGACCACGTAACCAGTGCCCTCTCATCTTTGCTGACTGACGCCAACACCCAACAGACTAAAGCACAGGACGCTGGTGGGGATGAGACCAGTCTCTTGGATGCTGCGAAGAGCAGAACTGCGGTCACACGAGTGAAGCGGAGGAGAATAGGCCAGCTCCTGAAAAGGGCTTCTCGGCAGACAATGCTGCTGAAACAGGACTCACTGGCACCTGGGGAAGCCAACTTGCCTGGCAAGAAAGAACAACCTCATCCTTGTGCAGATATTGCTGAGAGAGGGAGAGTCCATGCGGACTTTTCTGCACGTGTTACATTGGGCTGTCTGCCCCAGGAGCAAACCCCCAGAGACAAAGGTGCCTCGGCACATCCCACATCCCAGTGTCCACCGACTTCATGGGGGAAAGCCTGGGCTTCATCGCACCTAGTTGCAAAACAGCCCCACCTGTCTCCTGCATGTGAGGTGCCTGCCAAAGACAGGCCAAGAAAGGAGCCACCTTTGCTTGTGGCCCACACACTCAAAAAAGTGGTCAACCTCAACTGCAAGCTGCCAGACTCATTTGAATTGGAAGAGGTGAGGTGGATTTTTGTGTATTGCTTGCTAGCAATGTATCTCCACCCATATTTATGGTATAGCTTTGGATTCTCTTTTTCAGGATGGAAGCTAGAGGAAATTACTTCAAGCACTATGCAGCAGCATTATGGTGAAAAACAGTAGGATTTACACTACTCATTGGGGTTTTGATTATTTTAAATTGTCCTTGTGTTAGGGTACTGTCAAAGAAGTTGGCACGGAAGTTACTGAGGTAGGATTCATTCAGCCAGTATGATACTGTAAGATGCTAATGTGTTTTATGCAGCACTAGAGGTTTTTTTGTTTTATAGAAGGAAGTTGCAGGAGCACTAATACATATGGTAAAGGATATTTTTACAGATCCAGTCATTAACCAGGGTTGGGCTTTTTTTCCTATCTCCCCCACCCCCCGAGCTCATTTTCTGGTGTGCTCTTTCAGAAAGTTGCATCACAAAATTAGCCTTGGTTTTATAGCAATGTTTGAAATATTTTATCACTCTGTAAGCTGAGCATCCTAAAACCAGAATAACTGAAAGCAGCAGCTTGTTCTCATATCTAGTCTGCAAAGTCCACGATACTCAGCTATCTGTATGTTTTAGCAACAGTGGGTTGTCAGTGGGGGTTCAACATGAAGTAGCAGAGACCAGGATACTTGCCAGTCCCTTTCTTACATCTAGAGGAGTTGTGTGAGCAGCAGTTTTTCTGCCACTGCAGAAAAATGGCTATGGTAGCTATTCATACAAAATCCACTGGGATGCCGACAGGAATACTTTTCCCTTTCCAGCAATCCTTCAAGAACGAGGGAAAGGAAGGAGTCCAAAAATTAGGCTCTGCTGTAAGAATCAAAGAAAGGAGGGGAAACGGGATGGTCGGCAGCCCCCTGAAAACATAGGGATCATGGGAGGGAGGGAGGGAGGGAGGGAAGAAGCAGTGAGTGGCTGGAAAAGGCTTAAAAAAGTTTTCCAGTTTTTAAAGCATTGGAAAAGGTCAGGTTAAGGTAATGGCATTCGTCTCAAGGAAAGGATATTTATCTTTTCAAGTCTTTCCCAAGGTGTATTTTTCTGTGAAAGGTTTGGTGTAGCCTTTGTGCCGGCAGAGCTGACTCAAGAATCAGAGCATGGGCCTGATTATCAGCCTCAGTAGGGGAGAAGGTGTCTTTTGGAGATCTCCAGCACAGTAGATTTATAGTCCCGAAGAAGCCCATATGTCTTTGTAAAGCACTTAGCATGCTGGACTTGCAGCTTCGTGACTAGAGGCTCACACAAAAGTGAGGACATTGACAGAGCAGTAAATGCAGATGATCGTAAACTCCCCAGTTTGATGTCTAAGACAATTTGGTGAATGCTGGATGTTCAAATTAGACAGGGTATATATTGTTTAACTTCTGAGTATTCTCTACCACATCATGAAATTCAGGCTGTAAGAACTGTGTACTGGCTGAAAAACATCAGGCCACCTAAATCGTTACTCTGGCAATGGCCAGTAGCAGATGTATGGGGAATAGAATAACAGTCTCATATAGAGCAATCCTTCTCTTGTATTCTTCTAGCCTTTGACAATGAGGGGCTTAGAGATCTCTTGAGCTACAGACTGCATGGAGGACACACCCAACATGCATGTTCACGTGTTACTTGTATTTAATAGATCCCCTTTTCTATAAAGTTTTTTTCTGAAGAGGTTTATGCAGCATCATGACATGATGTTCCCCTTAACTATGAAAAAGTTAAATGGGTCTTCATTCCCAAAGGAAAAAAAATTCTGACCCTACATACACTCTTTGGCAAGAATTTGCCTCCATATGGTTACATTTACTTGGGTTTCTTCTACTAAGTCATATTTTTCTTTTCTAGGGACATTTCTCTGAGGCTGTTCAAACAAGATTGTTAGTGTGTTTACACTCCCCAGTTTGATGTCTAAGACAATTTGGTGAATGCTGGATGTTCAAATTAGACAGGGTATATATTGTTTAACTTCTGAGTATTCTCTACCACATCATGAAATTCAGGCTGTAAGAACTGTGTACTGGCTGAAAAACATCAGGCCACCTAAATCGTTACTCTGGCAGTAGCCAGTAGCAGATGTATGGGGAATAGAATAACAGTCTCATATAGAGCAATCCGTATTCTTCTAGCCTTTGACAATGAGGGGCTTAGAGTCTTGAGCTACTACAGACTGCATGGAGGACACACCCAACATGCATGTTCACGTGTTACTTGTATTTAATAGATCCCCTTTTCTATAAAGTTTTTTTCTGAAGAGGTTTATGCAGCATCATGACATGATGTTCCCCTTAACTATGAAAAAGTTAAATGGGTCTTCATTCCCAAAGGGTTTACAGGTTGAGAAACTTAATGTATTGATTACTTTGAGCGAGGCTTGGAAAGGTTCTGAGACTAGAGCCTGGTTTATGACAAGAACAAATATTTTAAAAAAGAGAAACCAAAAAGGAACCATCTGAAAGATTTTACGTTTTCACTTTTAAATGTCCAGAATTTTTTTTTTTGTTTTGCTCCTAACCCCCCTCGTAATAAGGCATACATTCATAATCATTACCATCAATAAGAATTTTTCCTCCTCTCTTCCTTTTCTTTTCAGATTCGGAGTTCTGAGGATGAAACTCCATGTGGAAATGCTCCTGACACCACTTCAGGTGAGTGTTAAGAAACAGACAATTTGCCAGTTTTTAAAACACTGTTTGCATGTAGCTGCCTCTAAAGCTTATCCTAACAATACATTTTCCCTCTCTGCTTCCATCACCTCTGGCATGTGGATGCATTATTCTAGGCATGGCAGTCTAGATGATATGACTTGATAAATCATAGGGCTGTAAATTATACTCAGCTTGTCAGGGAGACACAATGAGTGCCCATGAAGAGGGTACCTCACATGCACAGCTCTGAGTGTTTGGGGTCCCTGTCTGAAGCTTTAAGCAGACCTCTCTACTCTTCCAAGCGACACCAAAGCTTCGCTCCTGCTAGGTGAATTATTTGCCAGACTCAGATGACCCCTTACCCACCAACTCTCAGATCCCTAGGAGGTAAGTCAACCAGGAGACTGGAGATAGTGGCTCTGCAGCCACTCTGTACGCAACTCAACCAGGACTGTGTAACCAGGATGTGCTGGTGGCAGCACAGCCTCTACCCCATCATATGAGTCTCCTATATCACACAGACTAACACCACGTGAGCTGACATAGCATTGAATCATGTGTTAGAAAATAAGTTATTTGAGGAGTCTATGAAAGGATTAAAAGCAAAGCTGTTAGACCAGATGTTATGCTGTCATTTGGGGTAATCTGAGTTTGGATCCTGAGAAGCATTTTCTGGCAGGGGTGGTGGTGCTGGAGGAACGGCTGTTCAGCCTTCAGAGAAGGGAGCGCTTGGCCTTGCTCTCTAGTGACCCTTTCCAACCAGTGCTTAGAGCAGGACTGGCAGTTGTTTTTTTTTAAATGGGACAGAAATTTAATGTGAAAGTACTAATAAGTAGCAAGAAGCAGATAGAAAGGGACAAAGGTGCAAGTTTGGTGAGCCCTCACCCTTTGAGGACCACATTATATCACTTTTGGGGAGCCAGCACAAATAATTAAGCAACCCAAGTTCATACACAGGTATCTAAAAAAAAAATTTTGGATGTCCACTGGTGCTGATCATGCATATATGCCATTGGCTGGAGTGACAGCTGGATTTGCAGGAGTGAAATCATGAGCCTGTTGAAGGCAGTGACAGAAGGGGGTGTGGGGGGTGGGGGGTGGGGTTCTTGGTAAATGCTAGAGCTGAGTAAATGCAATGGATTATAGCATGAACTCCTCAGTTCTGGAGGGTTTATTTTTGTTTTCAAATGATCTGTAAGCATACATTTGCTGTTTTCATACGGGTTTTTTTAGCTGTGTAATAGATTGCATACCTATGGCATTCAATTGCTCTTGCCGCATCTTCTGGCAGGGTTGTGTGTGTCCAGTCTGTCAACGCGTGGCTCCAGTGACTTTTGGGATTTAATGTCAGGTTCTTCTTGCTATTCAGACTGTATGATTTGTCACCTCAGTTACATGAGCTTACTTTGATTTTGTTTTCTGATAGATGTCTTGATCTTCATGAACAAAGATGAGCCCACATACCAGTAGTCTTGCTCATAGCAGTATCTATACAAAGAATAGCAATTCCCCAGGACTGGTGCAGTGAAAAACACCATTTGGACAAACGTTCAGTGAGAAATGAAAAAAAGAGAATGTGGACATAGCCCAGTGGGGAAAAAATTCAAAACGTAATAACATACCCACAATGCTTTTTTCCTTTCTTTATCCATCTCTAAAAAATGACTGTGCTATTTAATGATGAAGGGTGTTAGTTAAAGGATTTAGCAGATTGTATAGGTATATCAATCACAATGTAAGCGGAAAAAATAACTGTATGCCCTGAATACTCTTTCAAGACAGAGGAATAAGCAGGTATTTAGTAGTAATTTCATGACAGAAAATGCAGAAAGTAATTATTTGTTTTTAATTCTGGTAAGACTGTCATCCAGTTAAGTGATCAAGCAAAATCATACAAGTAAACTGCACTTATGTAAGATTTATGCCTTTGCAGAACCATAATACTATTTTAGAGTTTTGTTTAAACACTGCAATCTCTCTCTCGCTCTCATTTCAGTGTCATTGACGCTTGGCCTAAATTTAAAGTGGAGATTTCCGGCTTTTTTTTACAGGCTTTTTTCATATTCTTTCTCTTTTTCCCACTGCTCTTAAATGGCGTACCTCTCCATACCCATGGGAGTTTTACTGCAACTTCAACTTCCTGTGCATCATGGAAACAGTCTAAAAATTGCCAGTTATGAACATAACATTGTTAGTAGTGAATAATACCTAGCTCTTAAGAAGGTTCCTACTAAATTCAGCAGAATGTAGCTCAGACCCATAAGCGGGGGTCCTCAAAGTAGGAGCAAGTGGGAAATAGAGTCCATCAGGAACCTACTCAAGGAAAACCTCAGCTCCCAGGAGAGCATGCCTGAATTTAGATTTTGCCTCCAAATTCCCAGGCTGCCTATTTTTCAAGGCTCATGCAGTGCCTGATACCATAAGGACCCAGCCTCATTTGGCTGTGGGCTCTGTTGGAAAGGGTGTGAGTGATGATGAAGATATGAGAGCCTGACATGACCCTGCTGAAATGGGAGCTCACTTGAGCAGGGAAGTGCGAGGTGCCCACTATGAGAAGAAATAGAGATATATAGGAACGGACTGCTTTGCCTAGATGGAGCATATTAGAGACGGGTGACTTATGGAAGTACTTGTCCCAGTGGTATTGTCCCTTGGCTCTGTAGCCTGGCCTCAATTTCAGTCCAATTGCTTAATTTTCTACACTCCCCATGAAAGCCAATTCCCTGGCTGCTGTGTGTCTTCTTTATATTTCTCCATAATGTAGATTCTGGCTGTTTAACTGCAGTAGGCTTTATGATAAGGCTTTTTTTCCCTCTCTCTTGGCAGAATGCTGAGACTTAATTTTAAAAGACGCTCAAACCCCCCAAACATCCCTGAATGACTTACAGGGAAAGCAGAGTGTTTTCTAGCTCTGTTTTAAAAAATATTACAATCTTTTTTATTAGGCAATTTTATCATTGTTATAAATAAGTAATTGTACTGGGGAGAAGGGATAATCCTTATTTAATTAAATTCATCTATACTCCCAGGTTGGCAGCAACCAGACATATGTGAGACTAATACCCACAGCCTGCCTGTATGCATGTGCAATTAAAAATTCACTCTACAGTAGCACTGGCAGTTTAGTGTTGCTTTTGGCATTTACAAATTCTTTTATTTTGTGACTTTTTTTTTTACCATACACATATGCTGGAGCAGATGTTGCTTATTTGTTGTTTATTCAAATCTGTAGGCTCTGGCAGCTAACTCCATTGTTCTGTAATGAAGCTTTATTCACTGTCCTGTATTAGGACCCAGCAAATGCATGACAGGCAGAGTTAGCTCTCAGCAGGAACTACAGTTATTGTCCTTACTTATTGGCTGTTTATATTCTAAAGCTCACAGTTGAGAAAGCTGGCTGGGCAGGGTAAGGGGCTGGGGATGCTGTGTGCAGAGGAAAATTACTTGACTCCACTCACTGTATCTTTGCCCTGATGAGGTGCAGGCTTGCATGTAAACTCATCTGTTGCAGGGTTTTCATATTCAGCACTTGAAAAATAGAGCTGTTCTCCCCCTCCACCCCCTCTTCATCCTTGTTCTCCCCACCACCCCTGCTGCTCCTTCCTTTTTCAATTAGCTTTTGTAAAGCACTGGGTTTAACTAAAGGATGTTTCAATGTTGCTCACCCCCGTTAACTCAGCACGTGCTTGAAAATTCATTAGCAGCAACATCTATTAGGGAGGCATCAGAAGTCGGTGTTATTTCAGTGCATGTTGTAGTCACCTGCTCCCCCTTGCTCCTTATTTACTTCCCTCTCCCTCTGCGGGGTGGCCACACACCCGAAAGGCAGGAATTCCTGCATGGTGCTGACCCAAGCGGACACACTGCTCCCGGGCGCTTGAGTGCCAACAGAAAGGCATTAGCCTGCTGGAAAAGCCCTTGGTAGCCCACGAGGCAATCAATCAGGGAAGTAACCACCTCCATCTGGCTCACTGTGACATGGTAGCTCGCTACTGAAGCGCTTGTGATTCATCTTGTCCCAACGAGTGGTGCCAGGGATCGCATACACCCAGTTTTTGCGGCAGCTGGGAACGTCCTAGCTTCCCTGCACGCTGAGCTAACACATTAGCTCCTGTGACTTATCAAGTAGCAATTCTTTCAATTATCACACCTTCACTCCTCCTACTCACCAACTCCTCTGATGGTTTGGCACCATGGGAATATTTGCAGAAGGCAATTGGTATTTCTTATAATTGACTGAGTGCCAAGAACGTGAATCCTGTTTATTATCCATTATCCATTGTAACGTCTGCCTGCAACTGAAGGAGCAATGTCTTCGAAGGTGCAAGAAGAAAAGGCACATATATTTCCTATGCTTCAAAGAGTACAGGATTTTCCGTGTACCTTTCTCAAGTTTCAGTATTAAGAAGTGAACAGCTATATCATATTTCTTATTTGTTGTAGTGCCTACATAACACTGTTTTTCTTCACGTATAATACAGTGACTTTTAGTTTTAAGTACAGATTAAAGGGAAGGGAAAGGCAAAGAGATGGCCAAAGGGAAGACTTGCTAATGCTGCAATCAAAATCAGGAGCTGAACTTAAAAATGTCCTACACCTATTCTTGTGTTGATACTGCCTGACATTTATGTTAAACTTTGGCATTGGTTAATGATCACATACAGTCTCCAAATATGAGTTCTCCCTTCATAAAACATGGTGAATAATAGATCCATAATAGATAGATCCCTCTTTGCAACAGTTTTATCTTCTGCAGGTGACCTGGCACAAAGGAGACATCCACCTTCTTTAGCCGCTTTGGGTTGCCTCCATTTGTTTTATGATGCCTCAGCCCATATTTTTCCCATCTTCTGCACATGAACCATGTAAAGGTCTTCTTATTCTTTCCCATTTCTTACATAAGGGACCTGTAAGTGTGAATAAGAGGAAGCTGTATCGTTTTAATGCATTTTGTAGCCTGAAGAATTCTGGAGGGAAAGTCCTGTGGTCCCAGAAAGAAGTGGAGACTGAGAGAAAAGAGCAAAGTGAAAAGCAAAGTTGTGAAATGATGAGTCTTCAAACCTTCCTGCATCTTATCCCTGTCCAGAAACATCCTGAGTTGTCTGGTTCCCTCAGAGAAACCCTCCTAGAAAGACGATTTGCTTCTGCAGCTCTTGAGAATACCCTGGCTGCTTCGCTTTGCCACAGTCCTCCTTGATGTATCTCATGTACATGCATATGTCTAAGTTCAGCAATGGATATAAAGATCGAGACCCAGGGAGTGGTGATGCCATGTTCACCAGCACAGAAACTGGATGGGCAGCAAAGAAGGGAAGTCTGGCAGACTTTTGAAATGGCTTCTGGGAGGTCATGCCACCTGCCACTGGTGTCAGGACACCCTGCCCGCAGGTGCACCCCACCCTGCCATCCCAGGAGCTTTGGGGGGTTGTATGATTTTCAGTGAGCACATTCCTAAAAGTCATTGCACATTTATAACATTTCATTGCACGTATGTGTCATATTTTAGGTCCTACTGCAGCAGGCTGATTCATCCTACTGGGAAAGGATATGCACACACCGCATACTTAAGGCAGATGGCCCAGTGAAAGTTATAAAACCTGCTGTTGTTTAAATCTGAGGGGGGGGGGGAAAATCATAAAATACCTTAGATATCCAGGAGGACAAGCAAATACTTTGACTACCAAACACTTAAGAGACATCGGTTTAGATTAACAGTGATAACCTTTTAAACAAGAAAACTTCTGAAAGGAAATCTGGTTGTGCTGAGATCTTGAAAGGTCTTTTCTAATATCTCCTCTTCTGCCTTTTCTTCCCACACCCTCAACAGAGCATAGGAGGATCAGAGCCTTGCCTGTGCAGTCACGGACCTCCATGTTGCTATACTAATTGATCCAGTTGACAGCCTGACCTTTTGAACCTTGCTGCAAAATTCGAAATCCCAACCCCACGTCCAGCTCAGGCTTCAAGGCAGCTTTCTGAGAAAGTACATACTTTTTCTGATGGCACCACATTGCTTTGCCATGGCTGCTATGAAAGTGTTGATTTCATAGTTGTCCAGTGACACCTGTGAGAAGGGGACCTTTGGTGTTATCCTGGGTGTATTTTTATGCTCTAGAGAACTCTGATTTCTTTACAGATGAGAAACATGATTCCTATTCCATAGATCTTCTACATATTTGTCAACTACTGGCTGATACTTAGCATTTCTCCTCGGGAGAATATCACTGACAAAGAGAGGTAAGCTTACTAAGCCTGACGCTCTTAGAGCCCCTGAACACAGTTTAATGGCTATTACCATGGAAATAGAGCTATTATAATTGACTGTTGATCTCTACAAAGTAACACCCAAAAGCCAGATACCTGTTCTGGCCTCCCAATTGCTTTGGGCACTGCTGACCAGGCGGAAGTTGTGGGACCTAGCAAAAACAGAGGGGCTTTTCACTCATTTTTCTCAAAGGTCTCTGTAAGGGTTGCTGGAAGCCATCCTCCCTTTTGTGAGGTGCTCTCAGTTGCAGCGAGCCCTACGAGGCTCCCTGCGATTGCTTATTTTTTATTCATTATCTCTGTGCAGCTGCTACTGGGAGAAGTTGTGATGTAATGTGATCTACAGTGTAGGCTGATGACATTCAGCTCTACCTCTCATTTTCATCAGAAGCAGACACAACCATCACCCGTCTCTCCCGACATTTGG
The DNA here is from genome assembly GCF_000699145.1 of Aptenodytes forsteri. NCBI lineage: Eukaryota > Metazoa > Chordata > Aves > Sphenisciformes > Spheniscidae > Aptenodytes > Aptenodytes forsteri. The sequence continues at coordinate 2,719,823 of NW_008794631.1, read as the reverse complement.
CAGCGGCACGAATCTGAATTAATGACAGTTGGCTGAAGCTCTGTTGAAATAAGATGGAAGTGATACTGACTCTCAAGGAAAAGTAGGAGGAGGACCTGGCAAAGCTTGAAGCTGTTTCATCAGCTGAGGGAAGATAAAAGACCATTGTCAAAGCGACTGCAATTTCAGGTTTTGACTAGATTCATCACTACTCCTAACCTCCCAGACTGCAGAAACTTCATTTATCACAGAGAACTGCCTAGTGTTCTCTCTCTTCCTGTCAAATTCAGCTCTTAGATTACTCATCTATACTTTTATCATTTCTAGGGCAGTGTGTTCTTGTGTAGGACAGGGAGGAGACGACGGGAAGCTGTGACTCGCAGGGAAGGCAGCCGCCTTGCTCCCGAGCATGGCAGTTTGCAGGGGTGAGTCCGTCACTCTCAGCGACACTGTGGGAGATTCACGATGTCGATCTGTATTACCAGACCTGACAGCTGTCCCCAGCTACTTTAAATACTTTCTGTAGCTCCAGCCAACCTATTAAAGGGGGTTTCCACAGTCATGGACCAAATTATCCTGGGGATATTCTTGAAAGGGGCAAAGGTGGAGACTTCTGGATGGTGAACCTCTGTCACCAAAGCCCACAGATGTCAGTTCTGATCCTCTCTAGAGAGGCACAGGGTGGTTCACTAGTGCAGGAAATTACATCCTTTTCAGTAATGTACAAGGTAGAGAACATGCTTCTTCCCTTGCCTATATTAATCTCTGATTTGGGTACGGAGGAGGGGAAATGAACATTCAAAAAAAAAATTAAAATAGTTTCATTTTTCTTTAATGAGTAGCTTAACAGAATATTATCAGCTAATTCGGTGCTTCTCCAAAGCTTCCTTCTACACACGAGCTCAGGACAACCTGTAATGCAAGAGAGTGAAAGAGAGAGCCAACCCACCCGCCCACCAGCCCCAGGCATTTCACAAAGGAGTATATTTATACCTGCTGTCGCGGCACTGACTGTAGTCTGCAGCAGATGTACTGAAGCTAGTTTTAAATCAGTAAATATGTGCACCAGCTTTAAAGCATACTAGCATCTAGTGCAGGTACCAGCGGCTGTCTAGCCACAGCATCAGGGAGCTGACAGTATGCCCTCTCACCCTGCTTTTCAGTCAGGTTTTGCAACCTGGGCAGCACTCCAGGCTGCTGTGCTCTGCCTGCCGGCTGTGCTGTGCCATGAGCATGCTAGACATAACCATACTATACACTGAATCTCAAGCCAAAAACTTGGCTGGAACTTGGTGCAAAACTGCTTTTTTTCCTCGGGTGTTTTGGAGGAGGACTGAAGCTGAATGCTCTGACAATAGACATAGATTTGCTACCTAGCTATTTCTGTCATGCTCTGGGCCAGCGCAGTTTGTGTCTTTAATGCTCCGTGACCTGGTTCCCTCAAGTGCTTATGGCTGATATCTGGAGAGCATCTAGGCCAACGTCCTCCCAGGGGAACACGGGCACCCAGAGCTCTGCGGGGAGCCGGGCCCTGGGCGAGGAGTGGGAGGCTGCGCAGGAGGACGTGAAGCACAGTGTGTGCACTCCCAGTGCCCCTGGAGCTATGCACATGTCTCCTGCTAAGGATGGCTGTCACAGCCAGGTCCCGTAGATAACCGTGTAAAGAACTGCAAGGCTGAACGTGGAGATGAAGCAAATATCGGTAGCTGTCACACAACATATGTGCCCGCCACCTTTTGCCCCCCTGGCCCTGTCTCACCTTCTCGGGGTGCAGCATACGTGCACTCATGTCCCACATGAGGTCGTTGCAGTCATGGGGGCTGCAGGGTTTTCCCCCCCTGTTCGCAATGAGTCTGGCTTCACCCCCACAAAAAGAAAAGTATACCTGAAGTCCTCCATATGCCAGTGGTACCCAAAGTAATGCAAAGAACATTGCAGACTGGGTGAGAGCTGGGGTAACTGGGTTTTGACAGGCAGAAGGAAATACCTCAGAGGAGCCAGGTTTTACTCACCTTGTAAGCTCTTCTGAACGTAGACCGAATAGTTCCATTCATACAGCACCTACCAGCACGATGGGGCACAATTAATAATAGAAATTGCTTTATGTAGAGATTTTTTTTTTTTTTTAATATATTTTCACCCAGTCACACTGTGTTAGATGGTCGGCATGAAATTTCCCTTCAATTCAAAGGAAGCAAGAGATAGACGAATTTCTTACCTACACTTGTTTTGGAATAGGAGCTTTTGCTGCATCTGGTGCATTTTGGGGTGTATCATTTGCTTTCAAGTAATATGACTATTCTAATAAGACAGTTTATCTAATGTCTGCTATATTGTCATTGAAAAATAAAATTTGCAGAAGGACATCGGTAAAAACTCTAGTTTGTGCCGGCTTTTGGAAACACAATTTGTGGTTTATGCGCTGCTGCCATCTGGTGCTTGTTCTCCTGAAATGCAGCACAAGACGGAGATGTAGCTGTACAGAACGGGGTCAGTGCTGCAGCCCTGCTGCAGTGACGAACAGTTCTGGACCGATCTCTCTTACAGACAAGTTGTAGAATTGTGTATTGCGTTTGGCTGGAAAATAAATATAAACTAGATCTTTCTCACCTCAGTTTGCTTGTTCATCACCATTTCTGCAATGTGGAAAGCGAATCAGTGTTATAGAAGTTGTGCAGGAATATTAAAAGAAAGACTAAGAGTAGACTTTTCCTTTGGGATTTCAGTGGCAGTAAATGAAATGTTTATGGTCCTAGTCAACAGTCAGTAATCGCTGCGGTTGCCTATGGGGGAGCTACTTCTTAGACTAAGCACAGAATACTGGGAATAAAACAGATTTTATGGAACATTACCATAGGATCAAGTTTTGCCACATACATGGGAACTGATATGAATAATGTTTCTTTTCCCAAAATGCTGGAAGTTGTACAAAATAATTTCTTCTGGTACACCAAGGTTGAGTGAGTTTCAGAAAGTCCACTCTTCTGGATAACATCACCAAAATAAAGGGTTCTTCGTGGCTTATGTAGAATACATATTTTCAGGGGCGTTTCATTGGCTCTTAATGGCCATATAGTAGAGTGTGATACTTAAAATTGATGGTGCCTATCCTCTCTGAGTAGCAGGAAAGGGGAGTAAGCTGCAGCAGTTCTCCCATCACAGAACCGTACCATCTGTAACTGTGCCATGCAGCTGATGTATTCCTCTAGCACGTAGCCAGCTCATCCTGCAATGTCATTTTGTGCAATGCCATAGGCAGGGCAGTGTTGTTAAGGATAACATACGGATTTACCAATTTGCAGAGCAGGTAGTGTGAAATGCCTAAACGGGAAGGATCCGGTGACTACTCAAAATGAACCTATTTCTATTTTGAAAGTACTGTTTGAAAATGTATTTTTGAAAGTCCTTTTTTGGCATGTAGGACAGAAATTTGTGATTATTTTGCCTTGTGCGTTGCAAGGTTTTGAAGAATCAGAGCCTTCACATCTTCCACATGCTGCCGCTAGAACCCTAGGGCTGAGCAGCTTTGATGGACCGAGCACTTTTGAGTATTTGATGCCTGTGTTTGAGAAGCAAAACACAAAAAATCCAGAATGTAATACAATATCTATTCAGTTCTGGCACTTCTGTGGACATGGTGTCACCTTCATTTACCCCATCTCTTACTGCATTTGACTACTGTTGAATTCAACTATTGTTGAATGGACGTGCTTCTTAAGGCCCAATCAGTGAGATATTTGTTTGTCCTTTTAACCCTGGGTGTGGGAATATTATGCATAGACTTAAGCCTGAATTTAGTTTCCCTGCTGAATTTAGCCTGAGTGTTTAAGCTGTAACGAAGTTAATGTCTTGAGAATTTTGTGTGAGAGACTGCAAAATGCCTTTGCTTATACAGTGAAGTGGAAAAGTCTTATTCTAAGTCCTTCAGGCTTCTTTTTCTTTTACAAAGTATCTGACTAAATCGTGGTTTCTGTGCATTATTTAGTCCCATGTATGTAGCAGATAGTTTTAGAAATACTTATCCACATCAATGTCCAGCAACATTTAAATAGCTACAAAAACATCTAAAATTTGAACAGCATTGCTAGGTTGCAATTGGCTATTCTGATTTTTCCTATGACAGGATGAGCAGTCCAGATTTTAATTTTGAATTTAAAATTCAAATTTGCACAAATGTTCTTGCATTTGAAGTTTTTGTGCTATGCTTCCACACGTACTCAAATGATGTAGAAAAACAAACATTGAAGTACATTCATCAATGTTAATGTGATTCAAAAGGCATGCAAAAAATGTGCAATTATTTACAAGCAGTGCAGTAGCTCTCATGGCATCTTTTGCAGTTTGCAAGTATTCTCCAGGCTGGAAACTAGAAAGAGGTTGTGTTATTTGCCGCCAAGTCCACAGAAAACCAGCTGCAGAGTCTTCAGGGGAATGCAGAACTGTACTCCAGCACTTATTTTTTTACTAATTAGGAAATATTCTTTCATTAATGGTGAACTTAGAAGCCAGATAGTTTCAGAAAGTTCCTGCACTGACGGTTGCTGAAAATGGAAGCCACTGTATCTGCATGCAAATAAGGGGAGAGAAAAAGTCTCTTAATGAAATCGGATTGATCAAGTAAAGGGCTGGAAAGCTATGGGACCTTTGGGATTTGGAAGGCATGTACTTTCTTATACGATACAAAATGAAGCAGAAACCTGATTAGTAAGTTCCTTTAACCTATTTTTATTTAAAATTCAGGCAGAACAGAAATGGGATGCAGGAGCTAAACTCTCCCAGTTCAATTAGCACAGAAAGGCGAAGAGCCAAGGTTTTCCTCACCAAGGTCTTCAGGGGCGATTCTCAGGTTTCCTCTTTCCAGCATAGCCAGATGTATTCTCTGCACAGGGCCCAGAGTTGTAATTTTTAGTTCATAGTTGAATACTGGTCTGCGTCTCTACTTCTTCTCCAAACATACTTTATCTTTCCTTGGTGTGATGCTCTGCATGTATTTGCAGAATCCCTACAGGTTTGGATGTCTCCACACACTAGGAGAACTGAGTACAGCTACATGAATAATGGATATTTTGGTTCAGTGGCTGAACCAAATGATCGGGGAAAAATGCAGTTTGGGTAGACTAGAAAGGAAAACATGTTTTGCTTAATGTTCAGGTGATTTAACCCATTTTTTTGCACCTTTCTTCTTCAAATTAAAAAATGCAGTTCCTTTCAGAAAAGAAAAAAAAGCACATTTGAAAGAGAAAGGCAAGAGCATTTTAAAAATGACAAAATAAACTATGTAAATTTTGGCAAACTGATATCCCTCCTAAAGACAAGCTTCCAGTTGCTAAAAGACTAGTTTATTTAAACATAAGGAATTGTTGCTGTGAAGAAGTGGTGTCCCTAAGGTGACCTTGGCCACTGCTGAAAGGGCTTTAGATGCTAGTCTGTTCTGAGACAAACCACCACCAGCATCCAGCCTGGACATTTTCAGAAACTTGGTAGATAGAGGAATTTGTCCTAGGAGACGTAGCAAAGACCTGCTTTGGAGCCCTGCGAAGAGTCAATCTCCTAGTAGAAGCTCGGGCTATGGATATCCTCGCTGGGTATTAGAGCCTGCCAAGAAAAACTGTACTGTTACCATTGGCAAGCTATTAACATTACTGAAAGTTTCACAAAGAGGGAAACTCTGTTCCTTCTCAGGACAGCATCAGGCATGGTCTGATTTGCAGTCTCATTTAATCCCTATTTGGGACACTAAGAGGAAATGAAGTGATAGATCGGCCCACTCCTCACCCAAAACACAGTTTCCCCAGTATGCAAATGCTGCCCTCCATTATGCAAACATTACTTAGCTCTGGTATGCAGACATTAAACCAAACTATATTTACATAGATTGAAACTGAGTTGCCTCAAATTGAAAAGGCTATCACGTTTAATCTAGTTTCGGCACAGCCACAGCCTTCAGTGCAACCTGCTTTCCCAACGCAGGCCTGCTCCTCATTTCTCCCAGGAGATTGTTGTTCACAATGAAGTCCTTGTGGGAGCACTTTGACAATCTCTTCATAGCTTTTTTACCTCACCTTGAATTGGAGGTCCATATTCATTTTTACTAAGTATTTTTTTTTTAATTCAGACTTCCACTGAAATTGAGGGAATTTTGACTGGATTTGAATAAAGTGTTACAGAGTCAGAAAAACATCTCATCTTTTAAAAACTCCTTATCTTCACCTGCCTACCTTCATCAGGGTCTGGCACACTGGGTAGGATCTTGCAAGTCAGTGTGGGATGTAATGATTAAATTAGGCATCTGAATGTAGTTGGAAAAGAACTGCAGCTCAGACCCTCAGAGACATCACTTTGTGCTGGCTATATGGGGAATTCAAGCCTTTACTCTAGGGGTATTAGTTCATTACACATCTAATATGTAGGTAGGTGCAAATTAGATGCCTAACTCACATGAAGGTGATTACTTGGTCTGAGGACAGGAAATCACAGTAACAAGCATAGGTAAACTGTGCTTAACATGGTTCTCCTTCTACTATACTTTTCTTCTCTTTTATAAGTTTCTATTTTGCTAACATACAAATTGTAGAAACTGGATTTATGCCCAGAATGGTCATTAGGTCCTATTATATTACCATTGTAAATACATACACAGACAGCCTTTCAGAGTGGTTTGAGCCTTGATTTATGTACACACCTTGCATATCTAATCAGTGGGAGCCATAATGGCAGAGCACACATCACACCTCCTTCCAGGGCAAGTCCAGGGAGACACACGGAGGTCTTTCTGTACCCTAACTGCAGTGATATTAACTTGGTCTGCAGACATTTCATTCAGTCTTTAATGTCTCACCTTGTGCCTAAAGATCAGCCCGGAGGCCACTGTCACATGTTTTGGGTAGTTCCCTAGCTAGTGCATGAATGTAAATGTGGGTGGGAAGGCTGCGTGGTTGCAATACACAAACAAAAGTGTTGTGTTGTTGGAACAGATGCATTGCAATTATCCTAATAAATGCATCAAACCTGGCTACAGCCACCTGGTTTTGACCAGGTCAGAAGATGAATTCTAACCGCACTTACTCTTCCATTAAAAGTTACAGGGTTTTTCCCTACGCAATATTTCTAGCAGCATGCCAGCTACTTTGGTATCCTGCAGGTCTCAGGAGAAAAACAGGCACCTTAAAACTCTAGGTAAGCAGATAATGTGGTCTTCTAACTCTGCAAACTTTAAAGCCTGGAGGTCAGTTGTTATGATTGTAGGATACAATTGAGTATTTGAGATTCAAATAATTTGAGTCTCAAATTGGTTGGAACTACAGCAGCTGAAACATTTCAGCTTTTCAAAATTTTTCCTGAGCCTTTCTTTCTTCATTTTTATGTATGGAAAAATATAGACCAGACTGACACACTGGAAGCAACAGCTGGCAAAGATGCAAAGGGTAATTGAAACAGCTTTAAAAAAAGTTTAGAGAATCTGTAGAGCAGTCTCCCTGGGGGAGAAGCTGAACTGTGATGTCGTTTGTGGGAAACTGCAAGGATGAGTTTTGAGACCACCCACAAAACAGGCAATTTTCAGCAACATCGCTGCAGATTTTGTAATGTGTGAGATGGGAACCACATATTTCTCATCCGAAATAAGAAAGTGACTGACTGACTGATTGATGTGCTGATACCAGGACTGACAATGCAAGTAATTAATTTAAAAACCATAAAATGATATCTGGTTTTGTTTTTACGGTTGCTGCCTACAAATAGACCGTGTGATTTTCATTAATTGATGCCCAAGTTACACTTAATAAAGCCTATAGTCTGTTAATGTGTGAAAACATAATTTGTAGACTTTTCTTTTTGCATTTTCCAATTCACACAAATGAGAATTAATAACTTGGGTCTCAGAACTGCTAGGTGAATTGGCATATTTTCATGGATATACCCAGAAGATAAAAAGCCCTAGGATTCAGTAGCGGTTATGTATGCAAGGAACAAGAGAGGCAGTATATCCAGAGTGTCTCAGCCTCCATCCCTTCCCTTCCCCAGCAGACTCCCTCAGCCTGCTCCTCCAACTCTACCTCTGGTTTTGTGCCAGCTATCTGAGAATGAGGGCGTTATCTGAGGATGAAGGTTATCTGAAAGTGCAAGTTATCCAAGGACTGAGAGGTATCAGGATGTACAGGATAACTGAGGGTTTACTTTCAAGCATTTGTACTTTTAAAGAGGGTTGAGTTTTATTCATGAAATCAGCTAGTTAATGGTGTATAATTTATTTAATTGCAAAAGGTAGGGTAAGCATTGATTTAGCCAGATGATGTGGCTGCTAGATCAGAAACCTTCTCTGGAGTAAATCTAGAATGTCTTCCTCTTGCTTTTATGTCTTGCCATGCAACCCTACATCATCTCTGCTTGTTACTGTAATTTCCTGTCCTCAGACCAAAAAACAACAAAGATGATACACGGTGCATCGCATACAGCTTGCGAGAGCATTTTGGCAGTACCTAGATCAACGAAAGCATGCAGTGACCAGGGAGAAGAGACTCATCTGCTGCTGACTGCAGAAAATGGCAAGTATCAGGCCTATAATGCTGAGCCACAGACTTTTGTACAAGAAATGTTATGTGACGTGGACGAGAAAGAGGATAAAACTGGAAGAAAGCAACTGGAAAAAGAGGAGTGCAGAGAAGAGCGTAGTCCTTGTTTTCAGGGTGGTACTCAGGAAAAAGGAGATCCTAGCTCCTCAAAATTTGACTGTCATTTGTATTTTAGTACAGAACACAAAAAGGTGAATGTAACCTTCATTGAACTGAGTGATATAAACCCTGCAGTCATCAGCGAGAGCAAAATCAGAGGCAAGGATGAAGGTGAGATGTGCCTGACTGAAAAGGACATTGGAGTTGCATGTCATGAAAGTGCCCATCGAGGTCATACAGGACGTGTTAAAGGACCATGGTGCGGAGTGGAAATGGTCAGCAAAGATGGTACCCTGCTTGCAGTGAATGAGGTGACAAATGGGCAGAAGTTCTGCAAAATGGATGATGATTCAAAAAATACAAGATGCTTCCCCAAAACAGGGTTCCCAGAAACTCCACAGTGGGGCTCAGCAGTGCAAAGTCGGAGCAGTGCCGCTTCAAGGTGTTCTCTGCAAATATCTCAGAGGCATCCCTCCTGCCTAGTGGAAGGGCCTGGATTAAGTTTGTCTGAAGGCCAAGAGGCTGGTAGTGTAGGGGAGATGTTAGGTGCCAACAAATCAGAACAGGGAGACACTGTCCAAAACGGTGAAATGGCTTCTGCTCCTCTGAAATCTGTTACTGTTCAGATGTCTTCAGGGCTGGAGTCTACTTCAAGGGTGAAGTGCACAGGGCAAAATGCTCCTGTCAGTGAGAGCCTTGCTAGGGAAGATCTTGTGGACTTCTCTGGCATGTTAGTGCACCACTCTGAGAGTGGTCCTCTCATACTGTCAGACCCAGGGGCTTCGAAGGATGGTGTGAAGCAGACCACTGAAGCCTCCAGCCAAACTGACATCCATGCCAGCAAACCCAGGTGGCCACCACTGCTTCATCCACCCCATAGTCACCTGACAAAATCAGCCTCTCTTGACACCATGCTTTGTGACAAATACAGTGAAGCCTCTGGTGCTGGGGGTGTGCAGGGCAGTTGCCATTGTCACTGCTGCTGCTGCCATGGCTGCTGCCTGTGGACCTTCCTCGTGGGTGTCTCTCCCCATCGCCCTGTGCGCTGCTGCTCAAACCATGTCTCCACCGAGCTGCAGCTCTTGAAAACGCTGATGCTCCTACAGGACACTGCAATGCATAATCTTGCTCCGGTGAGTAGGTTTCTTTGTATACATGGACAGCTGACACACTTATGAGCTAAATGCACAAGCTGCCTTTTCCTTTTCTCTCCTGCCATGTTTGCTTCTTTAGTGAGACGTATCTTGGGAATGTAACTGAGAAAATGGATGGGGAAAGAAACACTCCTTTCTGGGCAAAACTGGCAAACATATCTGTGTACCTTCAGTTTTGTTGGGCTGCTTTTTTTAGTAACTTATGTACATCAGTTCAGTCTTAAAATGGTTACTGCAAACTGGGTGATAAAGTTTATGGGTCAAATGAAGAGCTGAGAGATGAGAATGAGTTTCAATGAGTTCCTGTGAATCAGCTGAGTTACAGTAGCTGAGTTGCTGGACTGCAGAAAATGCAAGGTTATATGATTTAGTGTAATCCCCTTTTACTGAAAACTCATTTAGGTTATATTACTTAGTGTTTTTTAAACACTAACTGTGAACATACATAACCCAGATACATACCATAAGCCAAACTGCTCTAAATCAAAGTGAATTGCGACTTCCCAGAGCCTCAAAGCCATTTTACCACGATAGAATAAAAATATTGCATTAAATTTAAAGTCCCACTAAGATGAATATTTGCAATAAAAATACTGATAGTAAAAAGTCACCAGATTTTTATTTCTTTGTTCAGAATTGCCGAGAGTTCCCAAAAGTTGTGAAAGACTCAGGGTGTGTTGGGGAAGAAAGCAAGGAAGGAAGTCAGGAGTGGCTTTTGCGTCCTGAAAAAAATGTGGAAGGAGCAGCATACCTGCTGCTGGTTTGCAGGCGTTTCCATTTTTTCCTCTTCTCTTTGCTCTTCATAACGAAATGAAACTTAAAGTGTTGTACAAATTGGGGAAGAAAATTATTAGATAAAAGTTCCAGAAAGTGAAACTGGTGAGTTTTATGCTGCCACATCATTGAATATATAAATCTGCAATGTCTTGTCTTTGAACAGTATATTGGAAAATATGCCTTTTGTCAGCTATCTTGCTGTTGCCGCAAGATGGCAGTGAATCAGTACCTTATGCTGGACTGGGAAGCCTTTTCTCACTGATTGACTACTATTTTATCACTCTGCTAACGGGGGCTAATGGTGATTTGTCTTCTCTAGTCTGTGGACAGGGAATGTGGGAGGAACAGACTTTGCACTGTACTGTTATCCAAGATCTGTTCTTAGGGATATGGCTCCACACCCAAGTTACTGTGTAATAAATGGGTGAATTTACTGACTACTAGCCATTCTGCAGAGATTACAACCATGTCTACTTTGTACTTTGCATTAAAGGTAAGGTAGTTTCTACATCTTTTACTGAGAGAAGCTCACTCAGATTATGTCCCATTTACCACGGGCATGCATGGGGAATGCAACCACCACGGAGCAACTGTTAGACAGTAAATTTACCCTGTTTACATGCACCTTACCTTAAAAAAGGTCTTGCGTGAGAGTAGTCTTGGAACAGTTAGTCCCCCCTCCATCCTTGCTGTGCCTGAACTCTGAATAAATCTATGTGAACTTGTGCTCTGTGATATGCTCAAAGAGTCAGTGCCAGGGGAGCTGCCCATACCTCATCTATAAGGGCTGTCACGACTTCTTACCAAACCTACCCACATTGTGCCTCTTGTATCTTTTGCATGGTGCTTTCTAGATTTTTGTTAGCCTTGAGGAACAAACTAGAAATTTGACTGTGGCCCATTGACTTCTCCCTAGTGACCTGAATGACGGGAGTTCTTCAAGCTTATTTGGGCACTCTTTTTTGATGGCTAGAAGTCCTTGCTCTGCTCAGACTTGGCAGTGGGTAGAAGAAATCATGATTATGTGGGCACTGCTCACTTGCACCACACACACTCCCATCTAGGAACAAGAAAACTGTCTGAAGATCAAGATTAAAGTTTGGGGTGGGGGGCAAATGAGGAACCAGCCAACACTTAATCTGAAGGTGCTCATAACACATCTGACTGCGTCAGTGAGGTGCAATTGCTGCCCTGACCCACAGCATTAAGAGCACCACCTGAGCTCCGCATGGACACTTAGGAGAGCTCACCTCCACTGCAGTCACAGGACTGGTCCTATCAAACCACTATTAGTCTCTAATTAGCCCTTTCTGGTGCAATCCTATGGTAGCTGGGGCTAGATATTTTTAATTTACTGCTATGGGATAGTTTCTCCTTGGGTCACGCACATCAGGAGTGTGCCTGACATAGCAGCTGCATTGAAATGGAGATTAAGAATGAGGTTTCTCAAATGCATGGGGAGCACCTTTTGCCCTCTAGCTGAGGCTGATCCGCCAGCAGGGAGGGCTTCCTCATGTTTCTGGCCTTGCTGGGACTGAGGGACACATTCAAGCATACAAACATGAAGAGATCATCAAAGGACATGATTGCAGGAATCCAAAGAGATCGGGCATTTCTATGCTTTGCAAACATGCCTCTTATTCCCTATCAGTTACAGTGGTCAGCAGTGGAGTGCAGGTTTCTACACTGTCTTCCTGTGGCTTACAAGAGGCCAAAATCTGCCAAGATGGGAACATGCCAAACACCTTCTTGCACTCAGAGCAGTTTCAGTGTAATAGGGGAGCATGCTTTCACAAGGCAGACGGTATTGTCTCCAAAATCATTTGGATGATGCTGTCTGCATTACTGCCCTGAACAAGGTGTGAAAAGTCAAGGAAAAGTCTTTAATCTGGCTAGAAACTTAGACATATCAATGTCACTAGTGGGCTGCCATTGTATTAGTCCTGTGCTACAAAGTAGTAACTTGCAAATCTTCTTATAATTTTTGATGTACCATTCCTGCTCATTCATCTCCCCTGCCTTGAGACATTCCTGGTGTAGATGCCTACATCAGGGTAGATGTAGATGATCAGTCATAGTAGATATCTTCTCTTAGTGAAGAGTAATGGTCACAGTTATGGCATAGATCCTCTGACCTACTATGGATGTCTACTTTTGGATCAGAACATTTGCTCTGTTGCAGTACTTGCATGTACATCTGTTGCAGTAAATGTCTGCATTTGGTTAGATAAATCCAATTCTAGGTTTCCAACTGGTAATAGATGAGAAATTATCAGTGTAACACTTAGCAGAAACCATCAGGAGAGACACTTTTCCTTCTCATAGTTCTTATATATCTTCCCTCTCTCCCTCTCTCCCTCTTTCTCCTTTTCAAAACAGTTTCTAACTTGCAGCGGACAGTAACTTAACCTATCATTAACCCATAGCAACTCATCCTTCTCAAATATAATGTCTGACAACAGTGCAATAACATCAGAATTTGGCACACTGTGTCAGATCTTTGATCAAAGTCCTTTTCCTCTTCAATAGCAAAAATGAAATTCTCAGTGGCTCAAGTAGTGCCAGCACTCAATCCTACATGCTTTAGGAGAAAAGGTGGTGACTGGGATGCGAGTGATGCACCCAGAGCAAACTCACTTGAAGTGACATCTGGACTTTCATGGCAGCTGCTCACAGAGTCCCTGTTATGCGGGTAAGAGGAGGACCCATGCCATTCGGGCTGTCAGCTTCAAACACACTCGACATGGAAATGCTCAAAGAAAAGTAGTAAAGTGGGGTGTCTTCTTGCTTTTCTGTGTAGTGTACCCTCCATGAAATAGAAGCGATGAAGAGCTGCTGCCAGCACTTCCAGGAGAAGCTGGATGAGATTGAACAGCACCTGACTGAACAGCAGGTGCTGTTTTCCAGCACGATGCCAGATGAAGGAAGGTAATGGCAACCCAACACACTTACCTAAATCCAAAGCTAGCATCAACAACAGCCCATGGGAACATACAACATGTCTGGTCACTTGTGTTACCACAGCACTTCTGGTCAGTGAGGTGCAGCTGTGGGCATCCCGCAAGTGGAGAAGAAATGTATTGTGATGTGATTTTTGCTCAGAGGAAAGTCCAGCTTCTCTCCACACTGTTCAAGTCTCTTAAACACGAGCATTTTGAAGGGGAAGCTTGCTCCATAGATGCAGGCTAGATTTTTAGTGTGCAACTACTATGTTTTACTAGCAATGGGAACACAGGAACAGATCTCGGTCAGCTGGAGTTTGGTGTCCCAGGTTAATGCTGGGTTCAGGGAAGGAGGTGGGAGCAATCCCTGAGAAATCAGCCCCTTTAGGCCATGTACTTAGTGCTCGTGATCAATGGGGTGATGATACAGGAAAAATTGAACTAGTTCTTCATGGACTCAGCCCAAGTTCACAGGGATTACTGAGAAGCCTCAGGTTCACAAAAAGTTACTAGGGGCTTCCAGTCTTGAGCTGCCTGAAAGTAGGGCATTTATGCAGTCTTTGTGTTGGCGATAAATCAGAAGTGATAAACCTGCCCAGACTCAAGCTGGCTCTGCAACTACAACGTGTTTAATCTTGCAGCTGGGATAATCAAAGAAATGAGAGTCAAGCAGACAAGGGCTGTTATTTATTATTTTGTAAGGTATCCTGTGATCATGGGTGAAAACAAGACTGCAACAGAGGGAGATACAGGTGTTATGGTGGGGCTGAGGAAGAGGAGGGTGTTCACTGCTCACTCGAGTGTGCTTTCACTGCTGTCCCTACAGGGAGGAAGGCAGACACCTGCAACTCTTACGGCGAGCCGTTCGTCAGGAGGTTGCAGAGCTGGAATTTCGGCTGAATGATCAAGCTTGCCAGGTCAGGGAGGCATCCTTACGGTACGTTGCACAAGCCACTGCTCTGGGTCATGTGGGGAGAGTTTAAAATCTGTCCTGCTATTCAGTGTCCAAAGTGTTAACTCTGAGGTACATCTGGATAAACCTTTCAGTGCCAAGAATAGGAGGATTTCCAACAACAGACTAATTACAGTTTACATCTTTGACTCTCTTTCTCTTTGACTATATTGCTTGAGCTCAACCACCCAGGAAAAGTGCCAGTACTTCATATACAATATTTCAACACAGAAATGACTGTACTCTGCTCTATAAAGGTCCCGTGATTTCCAAAATAAAGTGACAGGCAGTCAGCCTACAGAATTACTGATAAATGGTTACTGGTCTGGTTCTTTTCTGGAACAGCTCTCCATTTGATAAGGAAAGGTAAAGAAAATATGATCAGGGGATCGGTTACTTGTCTTTGATTCTTCCCTGACAATCTTGGGTTAGAGGGTCAAGACTGCAATGGTCACAGATTGAAGTCCATTTGGAGATTTTTCCATTAGGCAATTGGATCTATCTGTTGGAATAAAATGTCCTTTAGGCCTTTCTCCTCCTTTTTATGGCAACATCTCCTTTGCCAGATATTGCATGTCTTCTTCGGACCAAGCAGAAGAAGCAGGCATGCTTCATATACTCTTGTGTATCCTGCTTGATTCCTTTTATTATATTTTTATTGCTGCAATATGCTTTTCCTTCTATTTTCTCTGCAGCAGCTGGACCAATTACTAGTAGAACAATCCCATCTGTTTTCTGAGCTCGGACTCTCTGATTGGAAGGGAGAAAGAAAAGCCCAGAATAAATGAGCATTTCCAGATGCTGCTGACACTGCGCATCCTCAAAGTGGGTGCTCAAAAATGGTGCTCGAAAGAGCTCCTAGCAAAAACACCACAGCAGCAGGCCCACTCTCTGCCCTGCAGTCGGGGGCACCCCCAACACAGTTTTCTACCAGGACAACACCTGAGCCGAATTCAGCCAAGTCTGACCCACAGGAGCTCTCCACCAGTAAAAAGGAAATAAAAGGACCTCCCCAAGCAAAAATGGACTTTAAGGCACTCTTACGCAATGTAAGGAGATGATTCAGTCTCATCCTCAAGGTTTTAAGTGGAAGAGATCGCTGTCCTGCAATGCTGCTTTACTATTCTGTGTCTCATTGCCACAGCCTAGGTCAGGACCCCTTCCCACTCAGCTGTGCATTCATCCGGAGGGATGGAGCCTGTCCTTCAGAGCACTTTCAGTCTGCACAGGCAACACAGGTAGAACTGGGACTGGACCTGCCTTGATATTTCTCAGTAAGCTGTGGCAATGGTCTAGATGCTCCAGAGAGAAGAACGTATAAATACATGGATGGTATTTGCCTGGCTTGCTTGAACTTTGAATGCAACTGTTTGACTAATTAGTATATTCAACCCTCTCCCACCATGTGAAATTAGTGATTTATGGCTTCAATTTGCAGAGACAATTATCCAGTTTTACAAGGACAGTCAAAGCAGTGAACAGGAAGGTTTATTGTTTTTCTGAAGAAATTCAAAGTCAGCATTTCTGACTGATCTGATCTCACAATG
Source organism: Aptenodytes forsteri (assembly GCF_000699145.1). NCBI lineage: Eukaryota > Metazoa > Chordata > Aves > Sphenisciformes > Spheniscidae > Aptenodytes > Aptenodytes forsteri. The sequence continues at coordinate 2,703,803 of NW_008794631.1, read as the reverse complement.
TAACCATAAAAAATTGTTTGCCTGCCTTTCTGAGTATAAAATATACCTAGAAAATCTCTTAGATAGCTGCCTTATCATTTAATGGTCTCTTCCACCTTAGCATGTGTCCCAATTTTTAAAGGATTGATCATTCTCTTAAATAAACAATTAGGGTTAAATTCTGCATAAATTTCATGTAAACACCATGAGAGGGAATGCTCTTTATTGTAGTCTTATACTACTTTCTTGCTTTATTTTGATATTATCACTGATATTATCAAGCAGAATCAGGTTCTTTAGCACACAATTCAAAGAATGAGAACCACAAGCAGTGAGGAACAAGGAATTGAAATATTTGAGGTCATGTTTTGTCATCTTTTGCACCCATTTCCTTTTAAGACTAGTCTTGGTCATTTTCTCAACATACAAAGAAAATAATACTTTTTTTCCCAGTTGAAGAAATCTTTCCGAAATTCTTTAGGTAATGATTCAGCAGAAGGAAAAGACTGATGGAGAACAGCCTGATGGATTTTGTTTTTAATAATTGTGGCCTTTTTCCTGAAATGCATGCTGTATCTCAGAAACAAATGAACACAACATGGCATTACAGAAGGTTCTGATCACAGCAGTTTCATTTGCAATGAGATGATTGGCCAGAAAAGCAGGCACTTTTAAAGGATGTTTCAAAGAGAGGCACTATGTATTTTGCTATTCCGTGATTGCAAAACTTACTACACTTCTTTCGGCAATCACATGGGATAAGGCTGTTCCTTGCAAAGTGATTTAAAAGGAAGAGGAGAGGGCTTATTTTTGAGAAGAAACTTAAGAACTTGCAGACAGCCCAGGAGATACCACTAGAAGGTATTTTCCTTATAGCCAGTTATTTTAACACAGTCCTTCAGCCAATATTAATCCTCAAGCCCAAACTACCACGTATAGTCCTAGCAACTTTCTAGCTTTTAACTTGCTACTAACTTGACTCTGACTAATTTTATGAGGCTTGTATCTACTGTCAGTATCAAACCAGAAGCTTACTGACAGTGTATAAAATGTTAAAATACCCGCTCTGTCAAACTATTACTGTGGATAGTCTCCTGGCTGTCCTGTTCCTTTCATTTTTGCTTCACATAAATCTAATTAAAAAGAAAAATGAGATTAGAAACACAAGATTTTCTACATTATAAACCTTGAATCAGAATCCTGGTTCAGTTTTCTGGGGAGTGCGCAGATCCTGGATTCATGCAGAAAAAGCCATGAGAAAAGACCTCTCAGGTTTGGATCACTGCAAAGAAATTCAACTGGTTCATTTTCAAAGCAGTGCAGTTTGTACTACTGCTTTCAATCTAGCACTTCCCAGACTGTGAGATGTCCTACTGGCTTGTTTGTTTAATGCTCTGGAGGGATCTTAGGTGTCATTTAGGCTTTGGTGTTGCAAATCACAGCTCTGGGAAGGTGCAAATAAAAGTAGCATTTGCACATGTTTAAGGAGAAAATGAAGTCAAACACGCTGAGCAGCCTCGAGGCTCCCTGCACCTCCACGTTTCCACAGATGTTCAGAGTAATAAAATGACTGGGGGATAGAAGTACGTAACATAGAAACTGACAAGATCCTCCACAGCTTGCTGGGCCATGAATTTTAGTGGTTGAAATTTGCCCCTTTCTCGAGACCCCGCATGGGATTTGTACACCACTTCCACACTATCAAGTGTTTAAGAGTTTATACGTCAAGATTTGTGATTGTGACAGTATCTTCAGGCAGCATGCAAACAGGACCAAAGCATCCTTCACCTAAGTTTTGGTGGAGCAAGCAATAAATTTGGCTTAGTATTTTCTCTCTCCACTGGCTTATGAACTGCACTTGCAGATGTTGTACCTCAGTTTGTGGAGGAAGGCAAATAAAGAGCATGGTGAAGGATGTACAATGATGCCAGTGCTGAAGGTCTCCTGGAAGAGAGGATGGCTAAGACGCTTCCTTACCTCAGCTGCACCAGGGCTGTGATTCCTCCCGTGAAGCAAGATGTTTTTTGCAAGTGTCACTGCAGCATGATGCATAAAAGCTCTGTAGGTGTGTGATGCTGCGATCACTGTCTGCCTGTCTTATGTCCATCTGTACACAAGATGGTATTGGCAGGTGGCAGCTCTTCTTGATTAGAAAGATCATGCGGGACCTCTGGCACTATTTGAATTCTACCATTTGTATTCTCAACCAGGACTGAATCTGACTCCTACTAACAAAACTTTCCTGTTCGAATAGTCTCTAGATGATTGGTATGTACAATCCCATTCCTCATTTCAATTTAATTATAGAATAATCTTGTGCAAGCTATGGACAAGCTAGGGTTCCCTCATATGCAACACTTAGACACTCACAAATATTGTTACCTTGAATTTGTTTGCATGCATAGCTAGATAATTTTTCAAGCCCTCAATGTTGTTTTAACAGTTAAGCTGTAACCTTGTAGCAATAAAAAACATACCAAGCAACAGGAAAAGGAAAAAATCTTCTGACTTACCCTAGAGCACGAGTGATACTTCGCTTCATAACTCCTCCAAGCACGTTACAAGGATGTCTGGACTAAGCCGCATAATGCTGCTGCTGAAGATGGGAGAGAAAAGAAAACACGCAGTAATTTTGTCATCAGGAAAGTCCGGGGGTAGCATGGTGAGCACGGGAGCCAGCTGTGCACCCACTTAACCTCACAGTGTTACCAACCTTTTAAACTCTATCATTTATTTCCCTTTAGGGCAGTCATAAGCAAATATGGTGGGAATCTTAATGATAACTCCACAGAATTAATGAAATAATAACATATCTGATTGAGTATCATAATTGCTTTAGCTAGCTAGAACCATACAAATTAGATTGCAGACTCACAAGGCAGCAGGTCATTTCTTGCTGGGGGGAGGGGGCTATATTACTTGTGAAAAGCATTAGCGCTAGGCAGTTTGCAAGTTTGAAATGTGAAGAAAACTGACCCCGTGACACTGTAGGACTTCTGACAAAAAAAAGAAAAAAAAAAAGGAAAACGAAAACAAAGGAAAAAGAGTAGGTGGAGAAATTGAAGTATTTGCACTAAAGAAGCTAAAGACTGTTTTCCTCCATATTCCACCTCTCCAAAACTGAAATAGGTAGACCATCGGCTCTGTCTCACGGGACTGTTGAGGCTCCACAAAAGGTCCATGCAATATAGCTCAGACCAGCTATGGAAAAGGGTAAGATGCATAGGGTGTAGGTATGTTAGGGCGGTGGTTCTTCTCCTTGCTCCCCGGTGCTCTTTCGGCATCTCTTGCCTGCAGAAACCTAAAACTGCCACCTGAAATCCTTGTAACTCCCTGTTGAAGGCTCAGCACTTCCTTTGCCCTGGTCACAATTTCTGGAGTGCAAGGGCAACATGCAGCCTCACCAAAGCAGGAAGGAGAAAAGGGGG
>NW_008794631.1:2698841-2700350 GCF_000699145.1 Aptenodytes forsteri | reverse complement strand
AGGGGAAGTCAATTAAAAAATCGTTCCCTAACAAAGATAGAAAATTTAAAAACTACTGCTTTTGAATTGTTTTGCATTCTAGGTGCTTTTGCCCACCTAGTTCAGTAGCAATTTCTGTCACTTGGATTTTACTTCTTCTGTCATTGTCTTTTTCCTTCATTGATTTTCCCTGATGCCCCATAAATCTTTAAACCCTGAAGCTAAAAGAAGCTGCATTGTGCACCAGCTTGAATATTGATTTTGCTAGAGAGTATAAAATCTAGACATAATAAGGAAATCCATCTAAGGTACCCTGCCAAGGGCTCCCATTAGTTGCTTTACCAGGCATCAATTCAATAAACCCTCAAGAGCAGCACATGAATAAACATCAGAGCCTCTCTGGCATGTTAATGCATCAGTTGCCTAATTGTCAATGCTGCCAACAGAGTCCAAGAAAAGTACTATCTTGGGAGTTCAGCCCCTTCCAAATTCATGTCCAAAGAAGCTTTGACACTGGCTTAGAAGAAGGCAGGGCTCAGGAGAGGGGGTGTGACAGCCAAATAACATGGGCACGGCTGCTTTAAACGTGGTGCTGACCTCCTGCTGGATGCACAGCCCAGCTCTACACAATCTGGGCATGCTGCCTCCGTATTGCATCCCAGTGCATGGTGATGAGCTGCCCTAGGTCAGGCCCAGGGCTTTCCCCATGTAGGACTGGAATTTGTGTTTGGGGGAAAAAAAAAGAGTCTCAAATCTTGGCCTCAAGCAATAGGAATAAACTGGTCCTGAGCGGCTAGATATGAACGACTTTCTCCTCTAGGGCTACCAGCGAGCCCAGGTGGCAAGAACTCGGCATCTTATTCTAGGCTCTACCCTGTGTTTTCCTTGTGACCAGGGCCTTTTTCTTTACTCCATGGGGACACTTATTCCTGGCACAGCTTCTTTCTGTCTTATCTAATGAGGTTTTAAATTCCTCACAGAGAAGTTATTCTCTCCTAATGTGTTCATACAGTGCCTGGCACAATAGGGGCCTAATATCAGTTGGGACCTCTACTTGCTGCTGCGATAATAATTTTATGAGCAGCCTTTCATTAAGATCCATTGCTACTTAAGAAACAGCTGCAGTGTCACTTCATAAGGCTGTTGACTCTTTTAACTCCCTCTGCTCCAGAAACAAGGTTTCGATCTTCCATGTAGAAATGGATATGGGTAAAAGAGGCTGAAGCATGAACAAAAAAGCAATCTTGCTATCAAATGGGAAAATTCAGAATCAGAACATCTGAGACTTCCAAGAATTAAAAGAATGTGAAACAACACTGTTCTCACCTTGCTGGACAGGTGCATTTGAATTCATCCATCTTCATTTCATTCTTTTCCATTGTCTTTCAATGGCACATCACTCACTTAATTAGCACAGATCACAGCTAGTAAGAGGGACACAGGTGTGTCCCATTGAGGCTATTCAACCTTAATATGGGAAACATTTATTACTATGACAAATAATGCAGAACACAGGCAGCCTTTTCCTGA
>NW_008794631.1:2642685-2688756 GCF_000699145.1 Aptenodytes forsteri | reverse complement strand
CCGCCATTAATATACAAAAGAAGCCTGTTAGGGTATTAAAGCTTATAGTTAATGATAGTCACAGAAGTAGTGAGGAGGCAAGAAGCAGGAGAGACCAAAAGTCAGGAGGTAAGAATTTTTTTTTCCCCACCTCTTATCCTAAGGGAGTGTTGAGGGCTCCCTGGGGCCACACCTGAAGATGTTGACACGTGTATCCTTTGCATGTCACTGGCAAGCTCTGGCCCTGTCACCTGCAAAAGGCTTCTGCAAATACACAGACAGGTAAAATATTCCATCTTCTGTGCTCTCTACTTAGCCAGCTGCCTCCAGGAATGGCTGCAGTAAGTACTTATTAGAGAGACTTTAGGTAAAGCAAGCATCTGCCAAGGGTGGCAGGCTGCTAGGGGTCCTGAAGAAGAGCAGGATGGAGGTCCTGGGTGGTGAAGAAAACTGTGGCTCTCACCTTGACATTCCCATACTCCATCCCATTTCAATTTCACTGTACGAATTTTTGGGATATTGCTTTAGGTCAGCTCCCAGTCTGTGAAGATACAGTAAGATACACCTTTCACAACAAGTAGAGCTTCCTTTCCAACAGACAACTCAAGTCAAGCTATTGTAGGCCTACTGTGAAACAAGGTGTGTGGGCGGAGAAAAGTCTGTAGTTAAGTATTATCTTGCTGGTGAATTAGCTTTTTAAAGGTTGCCTGGAATTTCCAGAGGTTTTTCTAAGCTACTGACAGAGAGAGAAATTATGGGGAGAAGGAAATAGTTATAGTCACTTAGGAAAAGAAAAGAAAAACCTAATTACTTGAAAACTGGGGTCTATTTTATCAGTGACACTTCTGTAACGTCCTGCATAAGGGTTCCGCTGCCCTTAATTTTTGATCTACAAGGAATAGCAATTATCAGAAAATGTTACTCTCGTTACATCAGGAGAGCTGTTCCAGATCTAGGGTTGCTCTAATCAGAGCAGAGCACACTGGAAGCAGGGTAGCCTGGACTCCTCACATCCTTGTCCCATTTAACAAATAGAGAAGTGGAAGCAAGGACACCCGAGTCATCCCAAACCAGGCCAGGCAAATGTGAGAAGTGCCTTTCTCAGGCTTGGGTTTCCTGCCGAGCTAACGCACAGAGGAGTGAGAGTGTGTGTGTGTGGCCGAGGGTGGAAAGGAGGTGGAGTGAGATGTCCAGGGAAATTTGGAGCAGCTGGTGCCAAAGAAATCTCATTCTGGGAGCTGATGCAGTAGCTTCATGGTGTCAGCAGGTTGTATCCAGCTGTTGCCTAGCAAGCCCATCCTCAGAGAGACAGGCACCGGGAAGCAATTGCTGCCAAAGCACGCAGCAGCTGGGCTGACTACCACCCAGGCAGGAGGTGAATGAAGGGGCTTGGGAGCAGCATGGGGGAAATGTTGTAGCTGTGGATGGGACGGGGGAATCTGAAAACAGGGGGCAGACATAGAAAGACATGGAGAAAGAGCAAAGTTGAGCAGGTATAATGAAAATTAAAGACCTGAAACTAGACAAAGGAGGGATGAAGCAGAAGTTCATCTATGTGTAGATTCATCTGTTTAAAGGTAGCCCAAAGGTATTAGTCCAATACATAGAGTTCCTTCAATGAAATAAGTAAGCTGACAGCCCTCACTCAGAAACCTGGGGAAATAAAGTCACTTGTTGCTCTTCCCAGGACACTTACAAGCACTTCAGGATCACAAACTAGCAAAGGGGTTAAGGACCGCGGTCAGATTAAGACAAAGCACAGAAGAACAGTCAGTTTAAGGCTATCCAAATCCTTGATATAGCACCCAGTGGTTAAGAACATAAGAAATGGGCTACAAGGCCAGACCACCTCCGACAGGATTATATCTTTGACAGAGAAACTAGGAAATGTTTTTCAGGGAGAGCCTGACCGCTTTTTTGCAGGCTGTTCTCCTTGTATGTCCCCAGCAGCCACAACGGTTGGATAAGGGACATCAGAGTGTATGTTTCTGCCTGTCCCCGTTAACAACTGTTTATGTTACAGAATCACAGGAAGACAGGTTGAGAAGGACCTCCTGAGACCATGTAATCCAACATCCCACTCAAAAAGGGACTAGCTTGCCTTCTTCTCCATTAACATGTCTAATCCTTTTGGTACCCTTCTGCCATGAGCTCCCACTACTTCCTGTAGAAACAAAGTCCAGAAATTTGCTACTTGCTATGTGAGCTCTTTTGTTTTATTGGTTTTAAACTGATCTCCTACTTTTGATGAATGGCCTCTAGCCTTAGAACTGCAGGATTTGGTGCAAAAGCAGTCTGTATTCACCTTTTCCACCACTTTCCTGATTCTATAACCCTGAGGAGCCTCGCATCTCCAAACTGAAGAGTCCCAGCCCCTTTAGTCTTTTCTCTTCAGGCAGTTCCTCCATCCCCTTAATCTTTTCCACCCAAATCTAGCTGGATGCCAACAAAAATTTTCCAGATTTTCAACTTTGTACGTTTCTTTCCAAAGTTGTTAGAAATTCCAGGGAATTTTCGCCTCCGGTCCAATTTACAAAGTCAGCTTTATCATAGCTACTCCTTTCTGCTGCCGTTCTCCAATCTCGCTGGAAAGAGCTGAGTCTGAAGTTGTTGCCCTCTTCTATCAGAAATATCCTAGAAGAGAGCCAAGAGACCTTATGAATTTTGAGCAGAATCATCATAGCCCACAAACAAATGCTCTGCCTCAAGCTTTTTTCACTCTTCTGAGTCTTTTCTCAAAGTTCAACCCTTGCCAAATCCAAGTCTTTACTCAATTATAAATATTCCTCTATCGTCACTGGAAGTGTTGTGGAAAACATACAGTCTCTTCTCCTTATCAAAGTCAAAAAATAAATACATGGAAGAAGGAGGAGATGTAGAGTTGACAAAAGATATGGCACTAGAACGAAGACAGGAGGAAGAGAGGGAAGTACAGTGAGAAAGAGAGAGGGCTGAGGAGAAAAGCAGGAAGAGGAACACAGAGTCAAACGTACGTGTGGCTGCAAACAGGAAAAGCAGGAAGCCTGGGTCCCTGTGCTAGGGGCTGTGCTTATGTGCCAGAATGGCTGTCTGGAAAGGGTATTTTGTTTTTCCTGGGAATCCACAAGGAAGGCAGGGAAGGTCACAGAATCTGCTTGCCCACCTGATGCAGCTCCTGGACAGTAGGCACCTATCCATGGTGAAGAAAAGCCGGGGATGGACATCAGCAAAGCATCCGGTCAGAATGAGTTTGCAGGTCCTGGCTAGGACTGGCAGATGGATAAATGATTCTCCCCATGTGCTGTATGACTGTGCAGACACTTTTCCATTATTGTTTTCCCCTTAGTTTATAGTTTTACTCCTTCTTTATTCTTTTATTCTTTACTTCTGCTATGGGAGCTCCACTGATTTTTTTTGTATCGTATCCTCTCAGATTCAGTCTCTTTTTTGTGCTCTGTATTGTAGCCAACCTGTCAGATAAAGCTTTAGAGTCCACAAAGACAACCTTAGAGAGTCTCAGTGGGAATATTTAAGCAAGAGGATGTGCTGGTATTCTGCTAGGCAGCTAGCACTGTGAGATTGCAGCAAATTCAATACAAGAGGGATAATGTTAACACAGTTAAGCATGAATTTAGACATGTCACTGCTAATCCCTAGATTAACAAGAGGGAAGGAAATGTGTCAAAATAATAAAGTACCTATTAAAAAGGTTGTAGAGACAGACACTGATCCATAGTTAGCACCAATAGATGACAGAACATCGTCAGTGAAGCATGAGCCGTCATCTGGCAATGCTCTGTTCTGCAGAAACCAGACGAGTTAGGGACTTATGTCAGACTCGCTGGGGATTTCCAGACATTGAAAGAAAGAAACAAGGAAAGCAAATTTGGAAGAAAAATAAAATAATATTACTTTTTTTTAAATCCTCACCTTAATTTGGGGTCTTCAGGACTTTATCCTTTTGTTCTCTGGGTCCACAGGGGGAAGTGACAATCCAGCAGGGTACTCATATGAACGGTGTGAAATTGCTGTCGCAGTCACTGAAGCCCTTTGGAGGAATAAATTAATTACTCTCTTTAGATCATACAAGGAAAGAAGATAAAGGTCTCAGAGGAAGACAGGTAGGAGCCCCAAAAGTCTAAGACAGCTGGAGAGACTCAGAGGCTATGTGAAACATAGGGCTTCTCAGGCACTAGTCCCATGCTGCTGGTTTAATTTATTGGCTAACAGCATGTATATGAAACTCTGGCTAATGTTGCTTCTTAATGTTTGTTAGTGGTTATGCTTTCCAGAGGTGAAAGGAGAGTCTAAAAGCTGGTTTTTAAAGATGCCCTGGGATGAGCCCGCCATCCCCTCTGGGGGGCTTGTGGGACAGCTGTGCTACAGCCCAGGTCAGCAGAAGGCAGAGGGTGGCTGGGGCCAGCGCCTTGGCTCTGCCTGACTTCTGGACAGCATGCTTGGCACCAGCAAGAGCTAAGAAATCATTAAATGGAAAGAAATCATTAAATGGAAAAAGAAAAAAAAAAAAAAAAAAAAAAAAAAAAAAAAAAAAAAAAAAAAAAAAAAAAAAAAAAAAGGGTGTGTGTGTGTTGTACTTTGTTATTTGCCTTATGGTTTTGAGCTTTGTTCAAGATTTTCCCTATAAGCAGGAGGTCTGGGAACTTAGCTGGATGTGTCACTCTGTACCTTATTAGGAACATAAGCGGCATATAGCATTATATGTGCTTGGGCATAAGGTCCATGGCAAAATCAAAGAGGAACCTATCCATCTCTCTTTGGTACAGCTTCAAGAAATACCTGCTTGCTGTCTTCTGAAGCTGTCTCTTCCCAGCATTCATTAATAGAATATCACCTTTCAGTGAAAGAAAAGGGTTTTTTGCAATCTCCTATGAAATGTTCTAGGAGTTTTCTTACTCCTCCTTTCTGTGCATCTATGTTCAAATCTGCCTGTACTGTTCAAAAGAAGGTTATGTGTCTATTGGTGTTTTAAGGTATAAACTTGATATCTGATTATTTTTATAGCTTGGGTTGTTAATTATACCACTCCAAGAGAAACATTTCAAGGATAATGACTAATTACTTTTAATGTTGCTTATATTTGTTATGCTGCAGATAATGCTTGTTTTAAGTAAGTGGAAACAGGTGTGTAACAATTGATTAAATTAAATTAAACAAGCAAGTAGGGAATGAAATGCACATGGCTATTTTCAAGGAGAGATATTGTAAACACTAATTAAGCAGCTGGAAATCAATAACTACACAAAACTATTCCCTCTTCCCAATTCTATGAGATGGAGGAAGCCCTGATGTTTTCAATTATTACATTGTTATTTATACCTTGCTGAGGTATACATAAGAGGTGCCCATAACCAGGCCAGCCACGCCATGGATGCAGCCAGCTGAATTTTCTTATCTGGATGCTTCTGAATCCTGTAGAGGCCCAAGAAGCATGATGTATCACCCGCTGATTCCCAAAAGAGAGTGACTTGTCTGAAGTGAATCATTTTCAGAACTAATTAGCAAAAATAATCGTCCATTGCCCTTCTGGCTAAAATTAAGTCCTTTTATATAAAAAAAAGGGATGGCTAGTACCTTTCCAGTGCTGAATTACCATGCAAGACTACTGCAAATTTTTTGTGTATATGAATAAAAAAGATTTAGGTAAGAAATGGATTTGCAAAATTCTCCAAAGGCCTCAGTATTAATTTCTGCTCTTAGAGAGTCCCATTAGCAATGACCTTAGTCAATAGAGGTGCTCCCTGCAGAAGCACAGACAGGCTCTTGGCTTTTGCAACTAAAATCAGTTTGATGGCTTTTTTTACTACTGCTAGCAGAAGTCAACACAGCTAAGTTAGAGCAAGAAGCTACTTTCCAGTCTGTTTTGTGCAATCCTGTGCACAGCTATTTACAAAGCTCCTAGCAGCTACCCATGTGCGGGCCCACAAGAGGCATCAAAAGGCTAATGTTGGATGCACAGAGGATCCACAGCAGACAACTTGCCTCACGGGTTTGATTTCCCAGGTCTCCCCATGCTGGTTAAGGAAGGGGTTTCCCTGTACCCAGTGGAGCAATGCCTGTGCTGGCTGAGGTGGGAGAACAGGTCCTGCTGCTCAGAAACTGGTGGCCAGCCCTGCCTGCTTTAGCATTTGTGTTCACAAAGCCTGGCTCTGAGGTCTGTGGTATATCATTAAAAATAATAATTTATTAAAAAAAAAAGTGTGTGGAGAGAGATGCAGTCGTCTTTGTCCCTGGGGACCCGAGGAAAGGTGAGTGAAACAGGCTCAATCTCCATCCCGTGCACACTATCTCCAGCTAATCCTGAACCAAGTCTGGGTATATTTATGGACAGAAGTGTGGCATGTCACAGGGTCTGGATGGAAGCAGGTTGTCTGGATGGATGGAGCTGTTCCACTTGACAGAAATAATTAGAAATTAATTGGAACACAGACTGGACTATGCCCACCCTTCCCTCCCCACATCTTCCTACCACCATCATCTCCTCTCCCTGCTGCTCTAACAGGGAAGCCATAAAAATACTATTCCTGAGGAGGGTGACTTGGAGGGGCAGCAGAGGGAACAGGGAGGAGAGGAGGCTCTTCTCCTCTCTCCTGGCTTTACAGGTATGCATCTGCAGCTTTTATTTTGGGATGTAAGCACGTCCAGAGGCTTAAGTGGAAGGCTGGATTTACTATCACCGGAGCACCTTCAGCAGGGATCCACACTGTTGCTTTCAAAAGGTCTCTGTTTGGTCCTCCTTCCACATGTATAGGAGCATTCGTGACAGTGGCTGTTGAAAGTGGGCACCCCACTATTACTCTTCCACAAGATCCTCATGGCGGTTTGCTTGTGGCTGGAAACTCATGGTGTTTGGTTTAAACATGCGTCATACCTTTGGTGGATGAGAGTTTATGTAATGAAAAGAGGGTTCAGTTCAACTTGTTTTCAAAACCTGCTTGCTGGATGGTCTCTCCGCCTTTTCTGTCATGTTTTATGTTAATAATTTCCTGGCCCTGCTGAACAAAAATAAGTCCTCTGTGGTCTCACTGGACCATTAAAAAAGAGAGGCAGCTCTCACCTGCCTCTGCAAAATTTCCTGATATTAGCAATTATTGTTCTGATGTTTCATCACTGAAAAGTAACAAACCTACCAAAGAATGGGCATTTAATTAAAATACAGGCAAAGAGGCACTTGATGGTTGGACACTGCTTGAATTGAAGCAGCCTTTATTAATGTAACTGAAATAGATACTGACCACTCTATATCAGCTTCACAAACGTTCCTCTCTATGACATCACCCTGGTATTGTTCTCTTCACATAACCTAAATGGTCTCTTTTCACTATGATATTACTTCAGAAAATACATTTCCCCAATGCCTTGTGGGCTGAAATAGTAGTGCTGAAAGTGAATATGTGCGTGATTGCCCTTAGGGGAAGAAAATTTGCCCAGTTCATTCTGGTGATGTCAAAACTCTATGTGCACAACAGAAATTGTATTGCATTAGCTGATTAAACAAGCACATTTTCTGTGTATCGTGGCAATGCTCTTTGTTCTAATGGCTGCCTCATTAGAAACGTCTTTCTCGTAAGGTAGAAAATTTGCCTTTCTGAGACAACGGAGAGTTTCATCTCCTGAGGTCCAGACTCCATTGAAGTCACTCTTCTGGGAGAGTTTCCAGTTTTTATGTTGTGTTGGGAAATTAACTTTGTGCCATCTTGGCCCCATTAAACCAGTGGGAGTTTTGCCTTGGACTGCAGTAGAATTAGGATGTTGTGCACTCTATAATAATTGAACTGGAAATTATAGGAGCACAATCTTCCTTCTGCCCTATTAATGAGCTTAACAACTTGCTAGGAGCAAGCTTCTGCAGATAAGGAATCTGTGCAAGTATTTACAAAAATCCCACATGAAGCAAAGCTTGTATGTCTTGAATGAGTGAAATGTAATGTACCCGTGCTGAGCTCAGCATTCAGCAGCTTGCTGCCAAACCTTCAGCCGGGCTCAGCTCTGTTGACGTTATAGTAAGAATGGATAAAATACTAATGACAAACACACCTTTTTGGTGTTAGAATTGCAAGCTTGAAATGCAGGCACTGAATTAAGGGGGATTTTAGACTTGGTTTCAACAGAAGCAGAGCTGCTTCTACAAATTCCATCCAGCATGGGGGTGTGTGTTTCTTTTCTCCCTTTGAAATATTTTGTGCTATATCTCTTTTGTACCATCACCTGTAATGGAAAAGATCGTCCCAGACAGAGGACACCATCCTGCTCTGAATAGCAGGCAGTAATCTGCTTAGCAATAGGAACCAAGCAAGCACCATTAGCACATTTCCTTCCTCCTTCCCTTCATTTTGCTGTATGGGCTGGATTGGTAATCTGAAAGTTGAGGGATGTGGGATGAAGACAATGGCGAAAGCCCTGCATGACTGCTGCCACTGGTGCAGCACCACTGCTATCCTCTGGGCAGTCTGGGATTTCTCAGGATCCACCACGGGATGCAACATCCCCTTGTTTCCCCTCAGCCCTCAGCACAGCTACACTCCTCAGGAGGCAGGGCTACAAACCAGGCAGCTCTCAGTAGGCTGCAAAAAATCCTTGTATACTGCAGGAGGCTGGAGTGCTCTCGCTCTGACACCTTCTCTCAGCAACACAGCACAGAAATGCTTTGTAGGGATCTTTTGAGCAACCTGTTAAGGACAGAGGCGTTCAAATAAGCTGCCCATAAGTAGACTGGGAGATGTTTTGATTTGCTTCATTGGTCAACACAATATGGGGCTCTTTAGCATCTTTATTAGAGCTCCTTAATTGTGCAAGTAAAAACATTTTCTCAAAATCCCCAGAATTACAAATTATAATATTCACAGTATGTGTGTGTGTGTGTGTGTATATAACGCCACAAAAACAACCGCTTTCTTCAAAAGCATATCCTGACAAGAAAACTGGAGTCCTCAGCCTACGATCATCACATGATGGCCATCAGGGCTCTGACTGGGCCAGCCAGTTGATCAGGTAAGGACTTACATTAAACATTAGTCAATGATGACACCCAGAATGAAGTAGCAAAGGCGTGGCATGTAGAAGACTTCTTTCTTGAACTCTCATCTTCTGCGTTCTCTAGCCAGCATCAATTAAACTATTATGGCTTCTCGTCTACTGAATTTTTCAGGACTGTAAGTAGTGAAAATTAGGTTTATTTTCCTTTGTGAAGTCAAAAGGGGAAAAAAAAAAGAAAAACTCAGGATATGGAAAGATGTGTTCTTATCTCTTCCTACAGAGTGGAGCTGCTGAGAAATGCCAGAGATACAGCTCATAGCTTGCCACTGACTGAGCAATACTGGACAAGTCAGCAGCTCTGTCCACGTCCCCCCTCGAGACCTGAGCCAGCCACTGGAAGTTCGTCAGCGCAGCGATGCACTCTCATTGCACGGGAGGGCAGCGACTAGCAGAGAGCTTGTGGTGCTGCTATAACGTGAAGAATAAAGGGCGCGTAGGATTTTTCAAGATGCTTACAGCGAACTGGAAATTCCCAGGGAAGTCGAGAGGAGGTAGTATTCACCTTCCCTGAATTTCTTTGAGAACCTTCCCATGTGGATCGCTCCGCTCCTTGCTTCTTTGTTTCATGCCCTGGGTTGGAAGACTTTTGGTCTGGTTTCAATCAAGCCTAGTTTATTCCTCTTTTAATAAAGTGTTTACTGGATAACACATGCTGAAATACCCTTTGTCAGGAAAGTTCACAGACATCATCTCAGATGTCTACGTCTCTTTGCCATCCTGCTGCGAGGCACAGACAGGCCCAGGGACAGCCCGAGTTTGCTAATGAGTCTCTGTCTCTAGTCTGAGAGATAAGCACATGTTGTAGGCACTGGCATTTCTCACACCCATGCATGTAACTTCCAGTCAGAGAAGTTGTTTTCTTCCCAGGTTCGCAGTCTAGTAAAACAAAGCAGCCAGCATGGAGGGTGTTAGAAAGGAGAGCAAACACAGCGGTGTTTTAGAAGCTGTTTAATATTTTAAGCTGTAAGTGCAGGAGGGCTGTGATGATATTTGAAAAATATAATGCTTGCATGCATAGTTAGAAATGCTGTAATCTTGTCAAGTCCATAGTGTTTTAGCAGAAAGACCCTGTGTGTCAATGCACAGGAAGACACGGGTTCAGCACCTAATTAACTAGAGCAAGAAGTTAAAGGGTAGGTTGAGGAATGGCAGCGGGTGCCCCAGGAAAAGGAGCAACGTGACAGATCTAGTGCCCCTGGAAAAGGAAGGAGAGAGACTTCTCTCAGAGATAAAGGGCAGCTTTCACCCCACCCCAGCTCCCACTTTGCTCCATTCTGCATAACAGTGATGCATTTAAGGAGAAGCACAAGTTACATGGGCCAGAGGTCATCTGCTACTGCTTTGTCCCAAGTCTCCCTGGAATATAGTTTTCCACTACCATCTGCCATTTGCTGGATTTTTACATCTGTCTTTCCCTAAAAGTAACTCCCCCCCAAGCCTCCTGACATAAGGATCAATGAAAACCATGGACCGGAGTCTTTAGGAGCACCAAACTTTAAAACTTTTCTCCCTCATTTAAAGCCACGTCTTTGTCTTTCCTTGTTTTTTCCTGGTTTACTCCTCCTGAAGTAAGCAGGAAGACTTGGTTACAGACTAGATACATCAGAAAACTTTGAATTATCTATCTAAATGTAAAAGCACAGGTTAATCTACAATCACTTTCATGTCAACTTCGTGTGATACTTTTTTCCCTTGGCTTTGCACAAAGAGCCTTGGCATGACACTCTGACTCTTGATATAGAAACTCCCTTTGACACTCTAAATGGGGTTATTCTCTTCCAGCCTTTTAGGTCTCCTTTGTAATCCCCCCAGCCTTTGCAGGGGCAGAAGGAAGGACGTTTGCATGAGAGCCATCTGTCAGGGTAGATACAAATCCCAGACTCCTCTGGGCATTAGAGACTGCTCCAACCTCGAAGGCTTCACTCTGCAGTACAACAAACACAGATGGTTTCCCTCTTGGACCCAGGACAAACGTGTTGCCTTTCAGGACGTCGCAATGATTTTCCTCAAGTAAGCCTTCTGTTTAAAAAATGTGAGCTATCTATATGTTTGGGTCTGTGATAAATGCAACTTATGCCCCTATATGCATATTCTTTTATATATAAGGGAAAATGTCAATGTTTATCATCATTTGTCTGAAAAGTTAGGCGCACTGAGTGCAGATTTCAATCTATGGCACTTTTAACCTCCACAACTTAAAGGGAAACCACCAAAGACAAGTGTTGACTGTACATTAAGCAATCTGTTTGATTAAAAAAAACAACACTGCACATTGATCTATTGATCGAACTGCTCTGGCTGCAAAGTAACTTATTTAATCAACCATAGTCCGTTTTATACCTATGACAACATTTATAAAGTGACTAAATTAATAAATTGGTCCTTACAGGATACAATTCCTTAATTCTCCATGTATAAATTTACTCTGGGCATGCACATGCATGCAGCGGCTTAGGAGTTGGCATAAACCTGGACCAAACTTTCTGTACCGTGCAGTACACTTTCACACAGAAATAAGCAGCCCAGGCTGAAGCTGTGCTTAAGCACATCAGGATAGCGTGAGCCCTGAGTCTGCTCATCTGGAGGGAGTATTAGCTTGGATATAACTACATGTTACTGCATAGAGAAGCTCTTGAGGCTGGATCATTAACAGTTTTCAGATGCCTAAGACCTGTTAAAATGAAATCACCCTTCACTTCCACCTTATCAGCACTTCTTATTTCATCTGAAAATAGTGCTAGGGGTTGAAAGTCAAATCTGAACAAACAGTAATGTAAGCAGTTGAATACAAAACCCCACAGAACCACAGTGAAACATCTCCTTATATACCTTTGATTGTATACTAGTTTTTAATGCCTTTCATGGTCTTCTGCAGTAGATATGGGATATGCAGAGGTGACTACTACATCATCTTTAGGACAACGGGTCTCCTGGTACTCATAATCATGCTCACCCTCACCTCTTTAGAAAGAGGGTTTTGCATGGGAACGTACTGTGATATGACTCACCTGATGGTCTCCAGTGCCTTGTTTCTCTCCTATGCAGCACAGTCTCACCTCCTTCCCAGCAGACTCATCCTTGCCTCTGCAGGCAGCATCAGCTGCCCTGTTCCACACCCGTGCCTTGTAGGCAGCCTCCTTTGAGTGTCTGGCATTTTTTCCAGACCATAATGTTTATTAAAAAGACAGTGGTTTTTAAAGAGGACCAGCATAGAAATCCATCACAGTAGAACTATTTTAATGATGGTACAGAGGAGAGCAGAAAAGGAGAAAGCACAGGCATTTTAAAAGCCCCATGGAGTCTGAGGTTTGCTAGCCTCAGCACTCGGCCAAGCTGAGTGTTCTACTTGGAGTAATTCCCCTCCCATCCCAAAAGTGGGAATTTTTATTTAATGTAAGACTTCTAAACAACCAACCAACCCCCCATGTATTATGAATCAAGGCATAATAATAGTCTTGTTCTACCAGGACTTCCTCAAAAACCAACCCTCTCATCTCACCAGTCCTGCTTCATTTATCCCATATGATCTGGCCCAAACTGTAGATTCACTTATGCCAGAATGAGCATGGCACCAGTAATCTGTAAGGAACAGAGCTTTACCTGGCTTCCCCTTCTATAAATCCAGTGTTTTAACTGGTTCATACTGGACTGGCACTGCCATGAGTGAGACCTGATTTTGGTCTTCAATTTGGACAGATTCAAAGTGAGTTCACTGCGAGCAAAATTACAGCTGGAAAATAATCTTTACTAGTTACCGCGGTGTTGAAAAGCCAGCTGTGCTTGCATTGCAAAACCAGCTGTAGACCTGCTATTGACCAGCAAGCATAACATCAAGGGGCACCATGCATCTTTCAAGAAATCACTCTCTTATGCTGTGCTGAAAAGCTTCAGTTAGCCAACTTTTGGGTGTAGAAAAGGAAAGTTTTAACAAGAAAAATGTATCAAAGGAAGGCCAGATCCTCACTGCCCTCTGGACATTTGAAAATTTGACCCTTGAACTACAAACCAAGCCAGAAACAGATACAAAAATAACAAATCCGTAGGTAGGTAGTAGTTATATATACATATATGTATGCATATACGTACATATGTGTGTGTGTGTGTGTATATATATGTGTTTGTATTTATCTGGTTTCTATTAGACGGTCCCCTCCTTTCCCATCTGTCAAAGCTGCATTGCCTGTCTTCTAAAGCACTAGCCTGGAAACTTTTAGACATGTGCTTATCTTTAATTACATGAGTAGTTCCCCAAGTGCTGATGGGAATACTCATGTACGAGGGAAGAGGGTTAAAGTGCAGATTTATTACAGACTCAGACTATTTTCCAGGCTGTGTTTGTGAAATAACTGAACAGGAAGGATTAGAAAGCTGGCAGGAGACCCAACCCTCTTACAAGCAGGACAACAACTGTAAACATCTAAAAGATCAGATTTGGGAGTAAATCCTCCATCACACTGGTAACGCGACAGCCCCTCTGGAAAGACTGGGATAAATCTGCTGCTGCAGTAAAACGCTTTGTGGCATCGTGTGGTACCTGACAAACGTAAGAGGTGACTAGGGCTGGACGTGTGATCTTGCTGAGTGTGACAGGCCACTTTCCTCGTGATTAAAGCTATCCTGTAACATTCCCAAAGCATCCTTGGGAACTGGTGGCTAGAACAGGAAATTATTTTCTCATTATCGGGGAATTCTTCCAGTGCTATAAATGACTGACTGACTTTTTCAATCAGGACAATGAAACGCAAAAAGGCAATCTTGAGCTGAGTTTCAAAATATATTTCTGATATGAGCGTTTTGTTTCATGAGCCTATTTTTCAGTGATCTCATTCTGATTTTTCTGAGTTCATAGGAAAATATGAAATAACTTGTGTTTCGAAGTAAAAGGCATTTCAGTGTAAAAATAGAGGGTTTTCTTATTTAAAACTCACTGCAACAGAGAGGTCTTGACAATGTTGAATGTAAAATCAAAGTTATATGGAAATGGGCAACTCATAAAAACCAATTTTTTTTATGAGCAGCTTGGGGGTCATGTGGTTTGGAGGAGTTTTGGGTTGTTTTTTTTTTTTTTATTTTCAGTTAGAAATCTTAATCTTGCCAAAAAATTCTTAGTGTACTTTACTTAGGAGCCCATGCTCCATTTTTTCAGGACCGATTTAAGTTTATGAGCTTGCTTTTTAAAAATGGGTCTCTGAGACACCTAAACACACACGACTGACTTATGCTCTGCGAGGTAATGAATGTGCTTGTCTCTCCCAGACACTGACGGGGAAAGCTCACAGTGCTGCCAGGTGGTGCCTTTAGAGCATTTGACGTGCTTGGCACTTTGCAGAACCTCACCTGAAACATACAGAATCCGAGGGTGCTGCGCAGTTTGCAGGGCTGGGAATTAGCACTTTGCCCCTTTGGGCCTATGTACAGTGTATTATTTACGAAAGAAACCCTGACTAATTTAAAGTATGCAGTGCACGCTGGTGCTGTTGAATTGCAGTCGTTGAGCAGGGGAAAAGAGAAGGAGGAGATAACCGCAGCTGTGAGCAGTCACAGTTTTTAAAAGATGTCTTAATAAAAGGGCATAGACAAAGGCATTTTTGTTGCAAATGAATAGTAAGAGAGGGTCAGTTCACAGTCTCACCACTGAGTAGAGTGTTCCTCCCAGAGCTTTTCCACCATCAGGCATGTTTGTATATTTTTCCCTCAGTTGAAATAACAGCCCCATCCAAAGGCATGGGCTAAAATAGAAGAGACTGGCAACCAACTGACAGCCACAGAAGACTCCCTGCCTGGCCCCATAAATACCACGCTTGTATAACTGGTTGTGGCCAGATGCATACACAAACACTGCAGTCATCTCTGAACCTCAGCACTGGAGATGGTGTCCATCACTTTTAGTGCTTACGGTGCTGCTCCTCGACACTTGCCCTGCCTCCTCGCTCCACTTTTACACACAGCTCTCCCCTGGGTCCCAGACGGCATCAGCCTCACTCCCTCCCCTTGCCATTTTCCTTGCGCCTCTTGACTCAGTGGCTGCAGCTCGCCTTTTGGCTTTCTTTGCTGAAGTTTCCGCATCCTCCCCTGCTCCTCTGAGAGCAGCAGCGTCTGCGGCTCTTGGTCGTCTGGCAGGAACGATGCCTTCGCCTTGAGGCGCTGCCGGTCTCCCCCGTCCTGTTCCTTCTCCTTCGGCCTCAGCAACTTGCCGAAGAGGAAGGAAACACGGTTAAAACCCGCTGGTGGGGCAGGGGAGCGGTGATGCTGATGTTCCCCAGCCCCCCGGAGGACGCCTGAGCGCGGCTGCCACAGCGCCTCCCGCCGCTCCCTAGATAAGGCGGCAGGAGCATCGCCTGCAGCCCCAGCCCAGAAAGGTCCCGCTCCAGCGAGTCCCGACGCCGAATCGCACCCTCCCCACCGCCTCGCACCGCTTCGTAAGTACTTCATCCACACGCTTCCCTCCCGCCTGGGTGGCTTCTTGCTTTGCTCTTTTCTTTTTCTTTTTTTCTTTTTTTTTTTTTCTTTTGTTTTCCCCCTTTAGCAGCCACCACCAGCAAGGCAAATTGCCCGCGTCACCCGTGGGGACTAGCAGGAAAGCCTGGGGTCCCCACTCTGCGGGGAGCGGGCTGGGGATGGTCCCATGCTGGGAAAGTTGGGGTGCAACCGCACTGAGGCTGCAATGCGTGGGATGGGGTCGTGGGGAGGAGAGTGCTCTAGAGACGACTGCTTCAACTAACTTTAACTGCTGGGACAGTTCACAAGCGGATAATGCAAGCCAGCACAGTGGGAATGGGTGTCAGGATTTCTTATCCCACTACGAAAGATTGGTGTGTGCAAGGGTTAGTTCGTACCTCAAGGAAATAATCAAGGAAGACTTTGTATTTTTTATTATCTCCAAAGACAAAACCTTTCTGACCAGAACCTGTGCAAAAGTACCTTGCATTTTTTTCCATTGACCAAAGTTTAACTGTTGGGATTTTTTTTTTTTTTACAAGTTTATGGGAGGTAGGAGTCAGTCCACAGGCCAACGTGGGTTTTGAACTAGCCTCCAGAAGCGCACTGTCTGTGAGAGGAAACTGCTCCCAGACAATTCTGTGGGATTTCTGCATCTATGCAATTATTAGTAGCAGCGGTTTTGGGTGGAGGGAGACACCAGGATCAGGTTTTCAAATACTTAGGTGTTTCCTAAGAATTTTAAATATGCTTTAGAAAAATCAAAATCAGACTACTCTGACAAGAATGCCTGGAGAGAGCAGCCTAGTGCCCAAATAACTGAAGAAGAAACTCTGTGCAGTAGCATGAGGCTGTCTTCTGTGCCCAGGAAGACGTCACTCCGATAAAGTAACATTAAGCATATAGTAAAACTTGTAATGAAAAGTTTGGAATGCAAAGCAGGAACACCCAGACTTTCTTCTTTTAGGGCATCTATTTTCTACTCTGACTGCAGTAGATGGGTTGCCTTGCTTTATTCACACGATTTGACCAGGAAGCTGTTGTAACCGGGCTAGGATAGGACCAGGGTATGGGTGAAGGTACGTATTTGCTAGTAAAGGAGCCAAGGCTGAGTGCAGGTGGAAGCAGCCAAATGCAGCCAGGTGTGGCACCATTCCCCTTGGCCCTCAGCTGTTTCAGATGAGCTCCGTGTTGGGAAGGTGGGTGCAAGATGACTACATCCAGATGATAGTATCTTATTCCTTCTTTACACATTTGCAAATGACTTCGTGCAAATAACGGGCCTACTCACACTATAGGACCCTGCAGAGGACATGCGACAGAAGGAAGGACAAGTCTGTCTTTGCCTCCCACGTAGGTTTAGGGAGGGAAGAGAAGAGCAGGTAAGGAGGCTGGGAACCTCCCTGTCCCTCCTTGCTCATGTGCTCATTGCAAGCAGACAGAGAGGGGCAAAGCAATTGAAAATAATTTAATAATCAAAACCTGTCAGGAGACCGTAAGTGTGAGCGTGGTGGGAGGAGACGCACCAGTCTTAAAGGGCAAACCCTGATGCCTGAGCAGCTCTTTGGGCAGGGTAGCGAAGCGTTGCCCTTGGTGCAGGCCGGACTGTAGCTGTTGCAGTCCAACCTCTGCCTTGTGTCTGCACGGGGCAGCACACTGTAAGATATTCCCACTTGTTCCCACTTCGAACTATCGAGTGCATCAGCGGCAGCAAAGCCAGGCCTTGCCTACGGGAATGTGGACAAGCACAGTTG
The DNA here is from genome assembly GCF_000699145.1 of Aptenodytes forsteri. Lineage (NCBI taxonomy): Eukaryota > Metazoa > Chordata > Aves > Sphenisciformes > Spheniscidae > Aptenodytes > Aptenodytes forsteri. The sequence continues at coordinate 2,671,552 of NW_008794631.1, read as the reverse complement.
CGTGGTGTCCCACCCCAGGGCCCCAAGTGGCCTCCATTTCTGCTCTTGAACTCTCCTCCTCTCTGCTCATGGCAAAAATATGTTCTTACAAAGTGCTCTGGGTCCAGCAGAAGATAGGTACATAGTGTCATACAAGCTTCTGTGGCAACACTATTATCAACCTACCAAAATAAATACTCAATAAATTCCGATTGCCTGCTGCCACCCAACAAAGATGCTGTCGAGTATTTTTATTTATGTAGCATCCATGTCAACATGCCAACAGTTTCTTTAATGATTATGCATGTCCTGCAAACTAGTGTGTGTTTTCTTTCTTGGGGATTTAGTCAATTGTGGAAACAAAACATTCCCCTGAACAACAACAACAAAAAAAAGAAATATCCACATACTTGTGGACAACACCACATGGTCTACTGAAGTCCTCAAAAGCAGAGTTTGTGGAGACCTTACAAAGGGTCATTGCAGAAATTCTAAGTATTCAACATACAAGGAAATGACATGCAGGTGTAACAAGTCATGCCCTTAATGTGCGGTGGTGAGGACTATTGACATGGATGCCTACTTAGCTCCTGTAAACTTTAAGAATTGCAGATCAGCAATTCATTTCTCCATCTCACAGTTAAGAATGATTGCCTACTGATGACTCATTTGAGAACTGCATTGTCCCTTGAGACTGGATACAAATACCCATAGCTACCTAATTTCCATGTAGCTCCACAGCACCTACAACCATTCAAATCCTGGGAGAAGACAAGAAATGGAGATTTAACTTTCCCCTATCCGAAGCCATTTCTGTGCCTGGTTCAGTATCAAATGAAAAAAATCCAGCTCTTCAGTTTTGTTCTCAAAGCTTTAGTTTTCTATCTTACAAGTTAGGTTTTTCTCATGAGATTTCGTTTCAAGTTGGCTTAAATGTCACATGATCAGGTGGCCTCAAAAGATTTACATCATTTTGGTAGAAATATGTGAGAGTAGTTTTGCTGAGTATTCCCTAAGCTCTAGCCTGATTACTTGCGACAAATATCTACATTAAACCAACCACTCATTAAAATAGTAAACCAGACGGCTTCTTTGTCCGTCTCTAGGCAAAATATTTTTACCTAATTGAAGCCCGGAACTGGTTGCATTGGTGGACTTTTTGATGGAGACCCACAATTTAAGCAAAGAAAGGAATCCTATTATTTGCATGCATTTGTGTGTTTTAAGACTATGTTAGCGAGTGGTAGGAGCTGTACATCTCCTTTCTCTGGATAGCTTTATTTGGGCACTTCAGCCAAGCATATACAGCAACTGAGAATTCTGAAAAAAAAATTAGAGTGTGCTTTAAGCTACCTAGAAATCCAAAGCTGATATCCAGAAACTGAAAAGTTCAGGTATTTGTCATCTGAATCACCATCTCTTAGAAGTGTGCATGCCCAAAGGAGTCCTGCTGTTATATGACAGTGACTCAGCGTGAGAGCTCATCCACATGAGGCTGAAGTACCTTTTACTCATACCTGCACTTTTCAGTCCGCCTTATCATTCCTTGCTCTTCTCTGTCCGTAAGTAGTGCCAATCCTACTGAATGCCGAATGCTTTTACAAGGAGCAAATGCAAAACTACGTAGGCAAAGCTAGAACTTGTCTCAACCTTTAGGGAAGCATTTAAGGTGTCTCTATCAGCCCTGTCTTTTCCCAAAAGTAAGAGACTCGAGGTGACTCCTTTAGGCACATATCTCTGCAGGGGGGTGGTACAGCCTAGCTGCATTGTAGCAAAGTCTCAGGCTAAATGACTATTGAATCCTAATTCATATGGAAAAATCTATAGGCATTTCCGGAAGTGTCTCCTGCTGAGTGTGATTTAGAGCTCCACTGTAACCATTACAGTTGCACAAAGGATGAATGTGGATCATTATATCAAGAGATATAACACAGTGCAAGAAAAAAAGCACCTTAGTCCATCACATAAATAGCAAGCATTACCTACCAAGGTGACTGAGGGCAGCAGAGAACGCAAACCGTGCTAGCGTGAGGGCTGCTAGGAGAAGAGTTGCACTTAACACACGAAAATCCGAGAATGTGCTTCCATTTGTAAAGGCATATTAATGACTTCATACAGTCCCCATAGCAGTCTTCACTCCCACGTGAAACGTTACTGGGGAATCTGTTTCTTTAGTGGCGGGAATTGATTTTAGCGGTCTGGGAAAGCACCATTACAAGGCTCACATACATCACCTCTCCTTTGGACGAGAGGTCCGTGTGTAATGCACAGCGGCAGGATGTAACTGCACTCACAGGTTCGCACATCGTATGCAATGTATATACACCCAAGATACCAAAACTCATGATACATTTTGGTAATCTTTCTCTTTTTATTCTTTTGTCACACAGACTGTCACAATGTGCAGTGTGGAAACAGTTTTGTAAGCAAGGCAATGCTGGCTGCAGGGCAAACTTTAAAAAAAAAAAAAAAAAGGGGTGTGTGTGTCAGAAGTTAGGCTGTAAAGCCATGTTTTAAAGCACTGAAGGTGCCAAGGGCTTGGCATCTGTGGCTGTGAAAATGTGAAGAGAGATCTAAGAGATTTATTTTAGAATACTACTTTTCAAACTATTGTATTAAGAAAAAATAATTAAGGAAGTCTCTCATAATCTAAGATTATGAGATCCTAAATTAAGCCTCTTTACAAAGCTTAATTTTTATTAGGTGAAATAACTCAATGAAACGACTTAGTGAAATCAAACCAAAATTAATCATATTTTATAAAGCATTTCCAGTCAGTATAATTTACTACCAATTTTACATTTAAATTTTACTATCTGTCCTCAGCTTTTTTGCCTCAAGACCTGTTCAAAAAAAGTCCATAGTGTCTGAAATGGAGTCCCTGATTTTACTGAAAACTCTAAACAGAACAGAGTACCCTTCAGAAAAGAACATTTTCCCTACAATCAATATTTAGCCAGCGTGCCCTAATCAAATCTGATCAAATCAAATGGCACTGAAGAAAAAAAACTCCCTCGAATCACAAAATGCAGTGTGAGCCTTCATATGGCCAGATAAGAAGTTTTTGTTTTAAATAAAATTATGACTGCTTCATTTTAAGCCTTAGCTATAGCTTATTTATACAGTGGATAAACAGAGCAGCCATACCATTCAAAGATTTCTTTATGCGGGGACTTCCCAAGTGGAAGATGATTTTTTCTGTAGATGTAAATGAAGTCTCCAGGCAGTATAATCCTTTAGTACAGATGTGAGGCTGGACTGGGACAGTTCTGCAGTGAACAGCCAGAGGTCTAACCCCTTATCCAGGCCTGATTCAGTAAGGTATTTAAGAATTTGTAGAATTTTACAAATTTTTGTGAATTTTGAATACTGAAGGGCATGGGAGTTAGTCCCATACGTACATTATGAGTCAATGTTCCTGACCTTTATTACTGTCAGCCAGTGTTGCTCCACTTACTTTGAAGTCACTGAAGTTTAGGACATGTTTTTCCATCCTCTGAAGAATTAGCTCAGTACATTATTATGAGTGCGACCTTTCATATTTTGTTTGGCAAATATTTATGTGACTGGATTTTGCTTGAGGATTAATTGTTCTTTATATAGACACAAGTTTAGTCATAGAAATGAGGTTAAAACTCCCCTACTGTTTTGTTTCTTGTTGACAAACAACCACTGCAATTTACAGAGAAATAATATAGTTAATTTCTTTACCTCCAGCAAGATAAAAACAAACTCCCACAGTAGTCTCCTATTTTCCCATCCTCCTTTTCACTATTTTTCTCCAACGGCCTTTTCTTTCACCTTTCTCTTTTATTTACCGTTCCTTCTTCACCTCCCCTTCCTTCCTCTGTTTTTTCCCAATTCCTCCTGTCTTTCTTCTACTGTTCTTCTTGTCTTCTGTTTTTTTCTCTTCCCCGTTGCCTTCCTCTTCCCTACAAGGAACTCAGTCTGCTCTTATTCCCCAAAAATGGAGAACAGAGGTTGTGAGTAAGAAACTGCCACAGCTAATGCTGGCTGAAGGGAGACACCCAGGTCACTCAGACTGCACCTTCAGGTTGAAGTTTTTTTTCCTTTAACATTGCTCTGTCATTCTGACGGGTTTCTGCTAAGCAACCATAGAAATGATCAGCAGTAAAAAACGGTCTAATTTTCTTCTTCTTGTGATGGCATCTGGGGTAGTCCCAGAGTGAGGGAGTCCAGGATCAAATCTCAGCTTGGGGGATGCTGGGGGAGCTCAGGTAGGAGGCTGGGCTCCAGGACCTCCTGCCGTTGTGAGTAAAGGGGGATAAAACAGCCAAAACAGCAATCCAGCGAGACCTACAGAGCGTGGGTGCTTAAACAGCCTTGTGAAATGGGTTCCCATGCTCTTACCAAGGTGATGAGTAAGTCCACTTCATGCTGGCTTTGGGGTCTATGGGCACTGGCCGTCTTTCAGAGGCAGCACTTACAGCTGGGTCTTCAGGGATATCCAAGCTCTCTTAGAGGAGCTGGACTTGTAAGACTAACTCAACAGCATTCGTAATTAAAGTCAGATTGTATGATAAACACCAAGTATGATCCTTAGTTTACAGTTGAGAAAAATTGGAGAAAACCAGAACAAAACATCCTATTTCCATTTACTTTGTGTATGTGATCGCACTTTCTGTATGATCAAAGTCAGTATTCTTCTGTGGAGCCAACGTATTTCACATGCTAGTGTGGGTTGCTTACAGCAAGGTAGGTGGAAAAATGGGATATTGCGTGTGTAACCAAGGCAGTGAATAAAAGCATCTCTTAGCGCGCGTGAGCAAAATCAGGCCAGCAGACTGCATGACAGAGAGCAGCTGGAAGACAAGAACTTCTCATGATCTGGCTAGCAAGTGGATATATAACACCAATATGTCTGGTTTTTGTCCTGCGGCTGCTTTTTTTTTTTTTTTCTTTTTTTTTTTTTTTTTGTGTGTGTGTTTTTTTTTTTTTTTCTTTTTTTTTTTTTTTTATTTTTTTTTTTTTTTTATTTTTTTTTTTTTTCTTGCTGCTGTTTTTTTTTTTTTTTATTTTTTTTTTTTTTTAATCTGCTTGTTTTTTTTTTTTTTTTTTTTTGGTGTAGTAGCTTCAAAGGGGGAGAAAAGTCCATTTCAATGATGTCAACAGAATGTGTTCAGCCACTTGATATCCCAGAAGACAGACTGGACAAGCGAGATTCACAATGTAACCATTTAGGTAAGTGTTACTAGATGATGTCATTGCAGTAATTAGAGAGGTGTTGTCTTCACATCATTAGGTCCTGTCCAGTGCCTGTTCTTCCCCTCCAGCAACACAACTGAGCCCTCATGAAACTCGATAGATTACACCTTCTGCTGACATTTCTGATGCCAGATGGAAGGGCAAAGAGTGTTTTTCCTGCATATAAATATTAGCCAAAGCTCTAGAGCAAGGTTAATTAAAGAGGAGAAAGGAAAAAGAGTCATTGTTCTTTTCCCTGGTAGAAAAAGTAGAGCAGTTTCTTCATTTATACCACAATAACCTGAAAGCTAGGATATAGCTGTGCCTTCCCTGAACACATTTTCCATACGCAATTTCGGTAAAAGGTTTCAAACACCCCTTTTGCCTCCACTGGGGCGGCTTTCTAAATACTTTTTCTCCTTCATTGTCAATCTGTTTCCTCTCTTGGGCGTATTTCATACATAACTTTTGCACTGAGAGTACCAGAGGCACCTTTGTTCCACCACACTCCTAAATACCAGACTTCATACTTGATAGATGTGCTTCTTACATATTCATGGTCTTGCCTCTGCTTCAAATGCTATTACTTCACTCCCGCCTTGCAAAATTGTCATGAAGATTTAGCAACCCAGAAACAAAAATCTATTTGCTCGTTGTTACTCTTGTGATGACAATAATGAAACACAAATGCAATTTCACTTGCTTGTCAAAAAGAAGTGTCTCACCACAGGCAAGCACAGTTTTATAAACTTTGTTTATCTGGCCTGCAAGGAAGGTATCCTAGTTCTGCCTCTGCCACACAGCATTTCTAGCCAAAGGCACCACTTTTACAACTGCTGGCATACCAAACATAATTGTTCCGTAAAATTACTTATTTAAATAAGTACAGAACGTGTCCCATTCTACAGTTGGGAAACTGAGGCAGCGGGAGGTTAAATGGACCATGCAGGAAGCCTGTGAGAGCCAGAAAATGATCCCACATCTTCCAGGGATTTCACCCGGAGGTCGTCCTTCCCACGTCTACCTGCTGGCTCACAGATGTACTGCTGCCTCAAATAGTGTGAGAGAGCCTGGAACCAAGTCCCGTTGCACCCAAGTCTGCAGTCAGGGGTTGGGTGGGGGTAGGGGACCCTGCTGAAGCCAAACAAGCAACTTTTAAGAAATCAAAGGATTGGTTTGCATGATGATACTAATGACAGGCTAGATTCAATATTTTCAGCTTGCATAAGCACCCACAAATGCAGATCCTCGCAGAAAAACTGTACTGACCATCTGAGCCATCTGAGCCAAGGCTTGCTTTAAGAGAAAACCAAAAATCCAGTGTAATGGTATGTAAATCAAAAGCAAACACCAACAGCTCAGTGGCTCTGGAAATAAACCCAGCTCTTGAAGGGAACAATATACTGGCTAGGTTAACCAATACCTCAGGCTGACCCCCCCCACATAAATCTTTCCTTCACAAAAGCGCCCTTGTAACTCTTGAAGACAACCCGCACAGTTAGTGCTGGACGAAACAGGGATGGCCATGGGACCTCTGCACATGATGGTGCAGCCTTCCCTCTGCCATGTAACACAAAGCTGCCCACAACTCTCTCCCTCTGCTTTATGTCTACCACCTACAAAGCAGAAGGACCACCTAAGTCACCTGACTCCCACATAGTATACCACAGAGGCCTCTTGTACTGACTTTCTATTTAAGAGATGTTTCTCCACAGGCATTTTAATCTACTTGGATGAAAGCAGTATTATTAAAGCTTTTCTTTTCACCATCTGCTTTATTATTTCCCCTCAGTTTCAATTTCTATTCATCTTTTATTTTCCCTCAGTTTCAATTTCTATTCATCTTTTTTTTTTTTTTGCCCCCACAGAGGATCTTTCAGAGCAGCTGATTAAGAGCTGTGACCTCAAAAAGAAACCAAGAAAAGGTAAAACCATCCAGGCTTCCCAAAACACTGAACAGGAGCAAAAAAAGCCAAGGAGAAAAGATACACCGGCTTTTTACACCCCACCACCCCTAACAGGTGAGCAATGCATCTCTTGACTTTGAAATCCCAATTCAGCTGAGGGGCCTGAATCTGGGCAAAGCTCCAGAGACCCCTCATTCACTTATGTCCCCTTGGAGGTGGGCAAGAATGCAGCTCCACACCATGTGCACCTGGGAAGGCAGGCAAACAGAGAGGCTGACTTTCTCAAAGGCATTCCCTGTTAGATGAAGGGTTTTCTCACAGGGTCTGGGAATACCAAGGTGAGCGGGTGCATGCTCCTGAAAAACATGCTCCCTTGGAGCTCATAGTCTTACTGCCCTTACATGATAAATTATGTGTGCTTATCTCTAGCTGCTGAGCCATGCTAGATGCCCAGATTTGATCTGGTCCAAAATCAAAAAGGATCCAGTTCAGCCCCTGCACTTTCTTGTGCAACTCGTACCCAGCGCTCAAGGGAAGGCTGAATGGGGATAAGGCTGGGGGGAGACAGGAGAGGCACACAAGCTGGCTGTGGGTTGCTCCTCCTGGAAATCGCAGGGCTCTTGTGCTTATGGGGACTCTGGCAAAGGGCGGGTGTTTTGGGAAGCCAGAAACCACCGCAGCAACAAAGGGGCTCCTTGTAGGATGCTCCCTGCTGCTGCACATCTACAGAACTCTGAAGTTCAAGAGCCAAATGCCACCAGCCTGGGGAAGGGAAGAATGAGCAGGAGACTACCACTGAATCCTAAAGATCTTCCAAGACCAGCAGCGGGAATAAATGTTTGTCGCTTCTCTCTGCTAACAAGCACCCCTTGTTGTGCTCTCCGGGGAGAGAGCTGTGCTCTTGTACCCACTGCATTGAGTTCTTCTTCCCATGCTGCACATACACAGAGGAGTTACCCAGTAACTACCTGCACGGTCCCCTCCGTACCCGCAACAATTCAGCAAGTCAAAAACAAGCAGCTGGGATTTCCAGTATTTGCAATCCAGATATTGAACTCAGCATGTTTGACTCTGTTCAGCTCTCACATGTATCTGCCCCTCAGCAATTCTCTTTTAGGGAAGAGTGGCTCAGAGGCTGGAGAGGTGCATTTTGTGCCCACAGTAGCCATATCATAAAGAAAACAGAGCTTCATTAGTTAAAATAGGCCATTTCTGTGTGGTCACATTGCCCCCAAGCAGAGGCTTGAACATCTGTATGATTAAACTAATTTGGTAAGATTGCACGCATCTTTACCATGATTTCTGATGGGCTGCAGTTTAGTCCATTAAGTACAATCAGAAACCAGGTGGCCTGATAGCATCACTGTCTATAGCCTCTGGGATATAATTGACTTGGAGGAAATGTATACCATTGCAAAACCTGAAGAGTAGGTACGCCATGCCGAACAGATCATCCACTAGTGCAGCCTTACTTCAGAGTAGTCGTTGGGAAAGTTACACAGGTGCAAATTTCTTCGATGTGAACAAGGCTGAAGTGGCATTTTCTTTTCTTTTTTTTTCTTGCCCACAGGCATACTTTCAGACTTTTCTGATAATCTGCTGAAAAGATATGGTATCACAGAGAAGCCACAGAGAGAGAGAGTGAGTCCAGCCTCTCAGATCACTGAACTGGAGCAGAAAAAGCCCAGGAGAAAAGATACACCGGCAATACACATCCCACCTTTGATAATAGGTAAGAAACGTACTTGGGTAACAGTGCTCCAAAGAGGAAGCAAAACATGGCTACTGTCAGAGGTATGCTTGGGAGGAGGCTGGAAGGAGGTTGTTCTGCCCAGTGTACTTAGCAGTTCCCGCTGAACTGGACCTATTTGGTCGAAGTATATAATAGCAGCGGTGGCTCATGGAAAGTCTTTTCTGTATTCCCTACTCATGCTTTTGGGATAGAACAGAAAGGGAGTAAAAGAAGACATTAGATCACTTGATTATCTCTTGCAAACGTGATCCTACTTTTGTGAAAGGCCAACTGCTGCCCGGCTTTTCAAATTGAGCACATGCAAATTTTTAGGTCACCAGCACTAACATAGCTCTCACACTGCCTCAAACAACCTGGAGCAAAGCTGTCCTGATTAACCTCCTCGTAACTCCACAGTCCCTAACGTGCACTGAGGAAACCAAACTGTGATGAACTTTTCGTTAACAGCACCTTAAAGACAGTTCTGTGCTTCTGGCATAATACGCAGTGCAGCAGCTAACGTGCCTGGTGATCATATGAAGTCAGCCAGCCATGTTTTCGTCCTAAGACCCTTTGTTTATTGCGTTTCCCACATTCCTCTATCACAGAAGAGCCTCAATTCATCAATATTGCTGAAGGTCTTTGAAGATGTAAAGCACTGTGTAAATGTTAATTACTAGTGCTAGCTAGGGATGCAGGAACTAGTGCAAGTTTGTATGCTATGCACTAACCCTTTCCAGATCACAGGATGGAGCAAAAAATGAATGAACTAATGAACAAACGAATGAACAAAAAACAAAAAAAACAAACCCCAGATCCAAAATTAGTGCCAAAACTGGAAAACACTGTTCCCTTAGGAGCCTCTCATATGAACCAGTTCTGCTGTGGGCTGGCACTACTGAGCAGTGAGACACACTAAATGAAGAGGTTCTGAGACAGACACTTTGGCCCTGAGTGACTAAGCGACAGCTCAGTACATCAAGCACCTGAGTTTCAGGTACGCTTTGAATGGAATTTCCTGTACACCTAATAATTATAAGGCGTGCAAATGGCTTCATCAATCCAAATAGGCACCTGTATTTGTAGACATCTCCTTTCTTTGTAAATCTGAGCCTTCATAACTGACTTTAAACATGTGTAAGAATTTTTTTCATTTAATCGGTATGAGGCTCCCAAAAGCAGAGAGGAGTATGACTAAGTTTGCAGGATCATGGCAGCAAGCATGGTGAATACTGTGTGCATTTGCTGTTGGGAAAATGGTAGAAACTAATGCATTTTTCAGTTGTTTTCAATTATACCTCCAATGACGCTTTCTTGCCTATTGGTGAAGCCACCTTCCAGCACTCAGCATGGATTCAGAGCAGCCTGCTAGATGCTGCCTCTCCCTGCAGACAGCTTTTCCAGATCCCGTATTCTGGGTCTGTTTTCTAGCGATTGACCGCCTGTGGCAGACTTGTGTCTGTATCAGGGCCAAAGTAGCCTATGTGTTCGAATGCCTGGATTTCATTCCCTCCCTACCCTAAGGATGCATGTTTTCTTTTCAAGATACACACCGACATACAGCGTTCTGCTGGTTGAAATTCGCCAGCGGTGGCTCCACGACTTGCTATGAAAAAGTGACTCATTGTGGCTGAGGGCTGGTCCAATATTTACTACTTGTTTACTTTCAGGGTTATCCCATCAGGTAGCAGACAGAGCACAAACAAACGGAGCTCTTGCGGAACTGCTGTGCAAAATAGAGCCTGAATTATAGACTCGGAGACCTGAGAAGCCCTGGCAGGGCTACGTGCGCTAAATAAATATAGACAGGCCTTTCTGTCCCTGTCTCCCTGTTATTGGCGTTGCTGCAGTAAGCAGCACACTCAGTGACGCATGTATCCCTTGCGACCTGCTCATGAGGATTGTCCCCGTTTCTAACATTTCCCCTTCCTCCCAAACACCACTTCCAGATGCCAATTCAAAAAACTCCACTTAATTGTTTGTAGTAACAGAGCTCAATTACTAGATTATCTTTTTAAGCAGCTGTCCAAACAAATAGCTTTGTTGTAAATGTAGATAAAAATGGCAGCTGTGTTCTCTCTCTCCATTTTGACCAGCTGATTATGAGCACTCTAAGACGGTCCCTCTCCTTCTTGGGTGGCCAGAGAGATTTTCTATCGCAAATAAAAGCAAGTCAAACAGACTATACAAAGTGATGAAAATCAATATATACCTACTGGACGGCACGTGATTCAAGTGAGAAGTAGAATCAGTTTTACACCTTGCAAACACCCAAGGGGGCTGATAAACCAGGATCTGACCATTACTGTCTGCAGGAACCCACGGCTACTTCTTGTCTGCAGAAGGAGACTAAGGACATCAGTCCTTAGCCAGCTTAAATGTCTAAGCCTGGGCATCACAAAACCCTCCCCTACAAGGGTCTGACTTCTAAATGTATTCAACCTTCAAATTCCTACTGAAGTGGCACAAATAACATTGTGCCATGTGTGTACAAATGAGCCACGAGCAGAGGTCTCCTCCCGTGGCCAGCTCCCCTTCAGTCAGCCAACACCTCGGCTTTTTGAAGGGATTAGACCAGAAAACAAAATATAATCAAAATTCTAATCTTTTTTTTCCTCTCACGTGATAGTAAATGATTTGAATCTGATCCAAAGCCTGTACTCAGCTCTGGGACACTCTACTGCCATCCCCACTTAGCAATATATTCAATTAACTGAAGGATTTCTGGGAGCTCTTCAGGCCTGTGGGTTTGAGCAAGAATGTAAATACATGTGTAAATATGGGAACGCGGTTCCTGAAATGTGGCTGCTTAGGGTTTCTTAATCAGATCAGAGATAACTAGTAAAAACCACAGTTTCAAACCCTCATTCTCCCTCATGCACTAGAAAACTAGTTAAGGTAGCTCCTTTAGGATAACATCAACCCCCCAGTGAAAAATCTCTGAGCGACGCAGGAGAAGCACAGCAGTTTAATGTCACCTCTTGCCCTTTTCCAGTGCGAGGGGTGTGACTGGAGCACTCCAATACTCTTCCAACCCAGCTGCAGGAGTTGTCTGTAGGCGGTCAAGTGGAACGGGTGCCATCTTGGTGGTTTTCCGATTTACAACCCAGGAGGAGTGGTTCAGATCTAGGTGGCACCTGGCAAACGGTTGATGTAAGCCAACTTCTTCTGCCTACGTTTGAGCTTCCTAACAGAAGCTCTCATGTCTCTGTGAGCCTTTGAGGTCCTAGTCTCCAGCTAAAAATTGCAAGTAGTTGCAAGTTCTGTTGGGAAAGTATGGCTACACTGTATTTCTATGCTGCTTTCGTTAGTCAGATCCCTCGGTGGATATTAACAGAACAACCTACCAATCCTTAAAACAGATTTGCGGGATGAGCTGCATTTCATAACACACAGCTGGGAAAACAGAGACAGGGAGGCTGAGTGACTTACTTAAACAGTAAACAGAGAAAGACTGACTTACAAGTGTTGCCCAATTCCAACATCCTTCTCACTCTTTTAAACCCAGAATTTCCAAACCACATTCAGTAAAGCACACTTTCTCCATAAGTGATCAGTGGTATTGTACCAAAGACAAAAATCCTTTCCCTGTGTTATAATTCTAGCTAAGACATCCCATTTGTATCCTCTTTCCACTGTTTTGCATTAAAAGGCTGATTTTAAAGGCACGTAGTTAGTCCTTGAAGTTGCTGGTGGCCTGTGGTCTGGAAAGTTAACAACCTGCAGCTCTAGGCTATGTCCTCCTCTGAGCTTTGAATCCTGAACTCTACTGGAAACTTTTGGAGTCACCATTCGTTGATAATGATGCCTCATCTTGCTATTGATTGTGGTAAGCATCTGGCACGCTACTGATGCGGGTCCAGCTGAGAGCTGGGGACCTCTGCTTGGCTGCTACCTTCCAGCTGTCTCTAGCATCTGCTCTAAAAAGGCTAGTTTATGTGCTATAACCAGGCCATCGGGATTACAGAAACATACTTTGCCTTCATCACTTTGTAATTCAAATAAGAGAGTGGACACGATCCTAAAGCACAGTGCAGCTTTATTTAGCTTACATTCCTGATCTCTTATTCCTGAGTTTACCCAAAAAAATAGGTTAGCTGTCATCAAATGATCCGTTGTAGCTTCACTTTTTAAGCGTATTTTAGTTACGTTTTCTTCATTCCTCAAATGCTTCACGAAGAAAAAACAACAACAAAACCCCACCCTCCCCTAAAAAACCCACAACCCAAACCCCAAAGACAACAGAAAAAAAAAAATTGTCTGTATTTGTCTAAGTTGTCTATATGAATAGAAGTCTGGGTGGGGAACATTTACATCCATCTCTATATAATGGCATAAGTCTTTGCAGTTAACAATGGTGGTTACTCAACTGCTGCTCGAACAAATGAAGTCCTTTGTGTTTCGAAATAATATTCATTCATGCTTTTCAGTTCATCTCATGGTCCCGCCGAAACCAGCTAGTTCACAAGAACTGCATATAAATGAAGCAGGAGCTAACTTAAATGAAGGGCAGTATAGGTTAACATTTTCGTTAATTCATCACCTCTTGAAAAGACTCCAAAGCTGACGAAAATCTTCCTGTGTGGTATTGCTCTATTTTCAGAGCTCGTCAAGACTGAAAGCCTTCTCTGTGAGAGGGCTTTCGATGCAGAAAGAAGCAAAACAGGTTGGTTTGACAGAACAACTCAGCTGGTTAGCACAGACTGAGAGCAAACAGCAGGAGACAGAATTAGGGAGAGATTTCGTTGGTCTCAACACAATGGTAACCCTCATCCTGTTTTTAGACTATGTTAACCTCCACACCAAGGACTGTGGGCATATAATACAGGTCACTTGCTTTTTACTGGGAACAGGCAAAACCAACACAATCTGTTAAAACAGGGATCAAGAACATTTTCTATCTATCTAACGCATTGTCCTCTCTTCACTCAATTAATTTAATTTCTAATAAAGAGAGCAGTTACAGCAATTGTGATATGTTGATATCACATAAAAGCCTCAAGATCCGTAAGGGGTGGACTTACTGTTTTAAGTATGAGAGAGAGAAAGGGAAAGAGAGACAGAGAGATGAGGGGAGAGGCAGATGTTTGTGGAAGGTATGATCCACAACCTATCTATATAGTAGAGAAGGACTTCGGAAGAAGGAAGCACTTACATGTGGAAAAATACTTCACATAGCATACCTACAGCTGATGAAAAGGTTTCTGGAATCCCCATGCTGTGCTTGAACTGTGAAATCAAATTCCTTTCAATATCATGTCATATTGTTCTTCAGTGCTTTCGCGATAGGGATGAAGCTTTATTTTTCTTCTAGGATGGCTAGGCTTCAAAGCTTGTTAAGATCCCAAACCTCAGTAACTCATATACTGGCTCAAAGCCTTCAGTAACATGCCCGAGTTTTTTAACATTGATCTTAATCTGGTTGCTTTTGCAATTTATTGATACTATATAACTTCAATGGGGATGGCACTTGGCATGTGGGTATTCTAACATTTGTCTCTTTTGGCATCTGCATTTGCAGAATCTAAGTAATATTGCTGTATACATATAGAAAACAAGCATGCATACACATGTTCACATAAACTGACTCAGCCACATAGATCAAACACAGTATTTATTTCATCATGCAAGCTCTTTCCCTTTTTTAGCTTCTCAAACCCTTTTAACAGGTTCCCAGAGGAAACTTCAGTACCTCTTTTCGCAGGTAGCAGAAATAGCCTGGATTTAAGAGTGCCTGTTAAATTTAGCTAAAAATGCAGTGATCCAATTCTAGTTCACTAAATATCAGGAGACTGATGTGCCAAAAATAAATGAGTAACTCCCATGATGTTGGAAAACGATGTTAGGATCAAGAAATTAGAGATGACTGAAAGATTCTTCTTATCCTGATATTTTCTAAAGAAGTAATATTTTAAATCAACTCCTTTTTTTTTCTCTCTCTCTTTTTTTTTTTTTTTTTTTTTTTTTTTTTTTTTTTTTTTTTTTTTTTTTTTTTTTTTTTTTTTTTTTTTTTTTTTTTTTTTTTTTTTTTTTTTTTTTTTTTTTTTTCCCCTTCTGTTTTTAAGGCACTAAGCTGCTTACAGAAGAAAAGCAAACAGTGATTATGGAAGATGAAGAAAAGGATGGAGACACAATCCCCAGTTAAGATTACAGTGATATTTCCAATAATGCAGTGTAAATAATTCTGGGTCATTCAAAGTGGCAGCACATAGAAAAAACAGTCCTTTCATTTTCATAAATAATAATTTTCTCAAGCATGCACTTGAATTTAAATTATCTTCAAGTGCTTATCTGCATCTCATGAAATCCCAGCAAGCATCATAGGAGATGATGACAGAAATTTCACTTACACGTGGTGTTGGAAGGATTCTCTTGGAAAAAGAGAAAGCAGCTTCCCAGGATTTTGTCAATGAGGAATCCACCTCAGATCAGATCTAGCTTTGTGCAGCGTGGTGATACGGGTTAACACAAAGGACACCACCAATCCACTGTACCTGGCACTAGATACCAGAGCGATTGGTAGCACAGGGCCGTAAAACATCAACTAATGATTCAAATTGCATTTTTCTCCTGATGTTTCACCTCATTCATCCAGCTGTCCTCTGCTGGAATAACATTGACCACAGTGCAAATTCCCACGTGCAGAGCTGACGGGATAGATGGAGAGAGTGGGAGGGAAGGAATCAACTCTAGAGTCCCTGAAACGCAAAGCAAACACTTCCTCTGCCTGTATCTGCTCATGACTTGTATTTGTGAGGAGAAAAAGGTAGATTTACTGTAGTATGAAAACTTACAGGTAAGGGCTGTCAAACACATCAAACTTACAGCTAAGGGCTGTTTGACACATCAAACAGGACAGAGGGCAGAGTTCTCGGAAGAGAAACATACGGGAAGTGCAGCGCCTGCCTGTTACACCAGGGTAGACTATTGATTTCTTTTTTCTTTCAAAGGTTTTATTCCTGGGTTGCTGAAAGAAAACCTAGTTGAATAGTTGATCCTTTTACTCCATATTTTTTCTTTTGACACATGCTTTTTAAACTGAGTCCTGGGTTGTCAGTTAGGAGGGGCTGTAAAGATTAAAAATCATGGGGGGAGTGTAAAAAGAATAGCGTTACTCAATGGCATACACATACTGCAAGGTGGAACAGCACCACGCTTTTTTTTTAATAGTTTACCTCATTGATTCAATCAAGAATTGTTTTCACAGCCAGCTACAGCCTTCAGCATTTGTACAAACAGAGACGGGTACTTGTAGAATATTATACAAAATAGGTAGAACTGGGTAGTTTTGTGCTTACCTTAATAGCTCTGTGCGCTAGATGGAGCAGCGCTGCCGGTGGTTAAAGATTATCTAGCCTGGCAAGCTGAATTCAGTTATCTTTTTAACATCCTTAGGCAGACAGCTGAGGAGCACACTAGTTTGGACTTCATTTGCCACAGTGACTGACCCAGCATCTTTCATGAGAACTCAGTCCATTCGCAGATATTCAGCTTCAAGATGTAATCAACAAGCTTATAATAAATAATCACGTATTAAAGTGTACAAGAGGCCAGCTATATTATTAATGGGATGCCTGATACCTAAGAGGTGTACTTTTTTTTATCCTGTTAATCTATCAGTGAGACAAGATAATATTTAAAATATAATCACTCAATAGTTCATATAACAACATTCATGTAAGGTACACAGTAAGTATGTCACAGCAAGTACATGACAAAAAATACGTGTGATTCGAGTCTAGCTTTACCAGTGAAGTTGGTGAATATTTTCAGTGCACAATACAGCAAGAGTGAGAGCGTGGAGTCCTGAAAAGATTCAAATGAACATCAGCAATGGATTAGCCGTGAAAATGTACATGTTTAGACATGAAGGCCCTTAACAACACAAGGCAGGAGCACAAATAGGATGTGACTGACTTCACTGCTCTGAAGAGGATTTGTTTCCAAGCCTGGGGAATGCTGACACAGCTTAATATGAAAAAAAAAGAGCACCCTTTAAGCTTAGCACTATATGTTCTTCACCAAAGAGGAGTTACGGTCCCAGTGACATCTCTGATGGCACAGCAGCCTAATTTACCGTCCCTGTATAGATCAACTTGAAGGCCAGCCATAAAAATGCCGCAACATACATCATTTGCCGCAGTTCATTTAAAATTGCATATTCATAGCTTGGTAATTCAGCATTTACTGTTTTTCCATCCAGGAGCAACATGAGCAACTAAAAAGTAATTTTTCACTTGATCAATTAAGTAAATAGGAGTTTTTGCAATGTTCCTGGGAAGCAGTGTGATGAATCGTTTCTCAAAGCTTTCACCTGCCTCATTGCACTCAGTGAAAGTGTTAAATGTTACTTTATCTGGGAATAGGACAGGATTTTTTTCAAATCAGATAAACACTGCCCTTTCCCCCAAAACAAAGCCTTTAGGTGTTGCAGAATCGTGTATGGACTGTACAATGGCGTGAATGTGGTTTACCGGGTTTATTTATTGTCCTTCAGGCTCTGAACTCTCCCTTGAAGACCAGATAGTGCTAAAACTGCACAAATTGCTCTCCTAGGCAATTGGCTGGAGTTGGTGTGTTCTGGGACAGAAATGCTTTTGCACCCAGTGTCCCCAAAGGTCCCCCGTGGCCATTACAGCAAAAATGGAAGGAAACGGAAAGCACAGAAACAGACTAAGCCTTTCCGTAGCACTGTTAGGACTGGGATGCTCCAGACTGAAGTAGCTTACATTATCTGCACATAGGTATTGACTGCTTTAAGGCCTTAGTAGCTGTCTTGCATTCAGATATTTAGCTGGAACTGCATCTCACCCCAGAAGTCTGCACTGGGCAGAACAACCAGTCCGAGGCCTCGGAGGGCATGAAGTGCTTCAGTCAGTGAATAAAAGACTGACTGCAGTCAGGAGGTTGTTAATGGCTAATATTTTTGGAGCAAATTCTCAATTAACCTCTACCTAGAAACTAAGGGACAGGTCTCCATTTACAATAGAATTGGGACAAAGGGATTTAATGGCCTTGCGCTTTAGCAACTTTCAACTAAGGATTGCAGAAAGCCCATCACCCATCTGAAGGGGATGTAATGAGCATTTTTGTAGTGCTAAACATGAGGTCCATAGGTTAAGCGATTTGCCCAGTTAAACCGCAGCAGGAACAAATCCAAAGCAACATTCATGATGCTATCACTAACTCACACTATATTCACAGATAAAGCAGCATTTGCATGCGTTGAGTTTAGCAACACTTACGCTGAAATTTTGTCTGGTTGAAATTTTGTCTTACTGATTAATAAATTGATAATTGTATAATGCTTTGACCACTTAAATTAATAGGTGTGTTTAGATATCATAACAGATTATCTTCCTGCATGTCCTATGCCAATCCTACCTTTTGAGATTACATTTTGTATGCATGACCTTACAGTATTCTTGTAGGCAGAGAGACTGCCCAGCAATTGCATCTACAAGCGAAAATCAAAAGTGCACGTCAGTGAAGCACGTTAGAAATTTTGGCTTCTCACTTGTATTTAGATAAGTTCATAAACACGTATTATTCTGTTCCTTACATTCCAAAAAAAGCCATGGGCCTCTTAGAGGGAGGTGGTGCAAACAGAAATACCAGTATTCTGGAAATGTAGTTCTACAAATAGAAAGAGTGAACATTAAAAGCCAGTTTCTACTCCATGATACTGGCTCCTGGTCCTGCGGGAGGAACCCATGTCAGTCTGTCCGACCCAGGAGCTGCGAAGGGAAGCTTAACCCATCCTTATACCCAACATTCTGAAGAATCCTGAAAAGACACGGACTGGACAGACAGACAAGCAGCAGCAAAATTAGAAAGCACATTCCAGAAATAAAAGAACTGCTTTTGATGGACCATTTGTGTTTATTCTTGCAGGTATAATGATCCTGTAAAATGCAAGCCATGTATTTATAATCGTGAGACACGTTGCCATGAGTTTTGGATTTTTCCAAGCTGTCAAGTCTTTTCCAACCTTCAAAGTAGTTTTTCGGCCCCCAGGTGGTCTTAGGATCTGAGACAAAGTTATACCTATCCCAGGTTTGTTTTTCTGTATTCTGTTTAGCCTGGAGAAGAGAAAGCTTAAAGGGATCTTATCAATATATATAAATGTCTGATGAGAGGGAGTAAAGAACAGGGAGCCAGGCTCTTCCCAGTGGTACCCACTGACAGGACAAGAGGCAGTGGGCACAATCTGAAACACATGAAACACCTCTTACAAATAAGAAAACATGTTTTTACTACTGAGCACTGGCACAGATAGCCCAGAGAGGTTGTGGAGTCTCCATCCTTGGAGACTTTCAAAACCAAACTGGACACAGCCCTGAGTAACCTGCTGCAGTGGACCCTATTTGGACTGGCCAACTCCAGAGGTGCCATCCAGCCTCAGCGATTCTGTGACTATAGCCCAGGATCCATATCAAGAGAGCTGCTTGGTGATGCTTAGCAGGTCTGTGAAGAGACCCGGAGAAAAGTTTGGGGTAAAGGGAGGAGTACACGCAAAAGGATAGTGAGGGATTGGCCAGAAGGACTTGTGCTGGCTAGATACCTGAGCAACGGAAGTGAACAACAGATGTCAACAAGAAGGAGAAAGGAGGTGGGGACATGGCCAGTCCAGAACCAAATTTGCTTTACGAACCCAACTGTCTACCTCGTGACCTAAAGAATTGGAAAGGCCCATTTAAGCTGCTGAGCCATAACTCCTCCTCCCTCCTCCTCCCCTTCCTCCTCCATCTCTGCTCTGGCGGCTGCAATTGCTCTTGAGGACGTTGGAACCAATCTTCCTTTCCAATCCCTGTTTGTGTAGACATAGAAATACACAAAATATAAGGAATGAATACTCAAGAGTCTCTCTATGCCTCACTCACTGTGTATTTTAACATTCAGATTTTTAATTCAGACTTTAATCCTTTTCTAAAAAAATAAACAAAAACTCCCTCTCAAAAAACAGAGCACCAAACTTTCTTGCCGTAGCAAAGCAATCCAGTGATTAGAGCAAAGACTCAGTTCACAAATGGACTAAACAGAAAAAAGGCTAAATTTGCAAGTGTTGATAGTTGCAATGAGTAATTCATAACAAGTCTAAATGGCATCATAAGTCTGAGATCATAAAACTTTCCAGGAGGGACAGATTACTCAGCTTTATTTCTATGCTGGCAGCAAGTGGTTATCTCAGAAATCATCAATGCAGAAAAAGGTTGAGTGCATTGCAAAGCCAGACCTCCCCCAAATAACACAGAACTCATTTTTGAACTTCACACCTGGAAAATTTCCCTTTGGTGTACACTAGATGTCAGGGTTGGACTGAGAGGATGAGCCCATCCACTCCATTACATCGCTCTGCGCATCAGGCTGGATGCCATCAGCACAACTAGTTTTGCTTAGGAATTATTTTTGTGAAGCACACGATATTTACAAGGAGCAGTCTGCACAAACATCCTCTCTCCCCCACTTTGCAGTATTTCATTTAGGCCAAAAGCCCAAGGATCTGGAAGAGGGAATAGACATCCGGAGATCTCTTTCCAATACCAATGAGTATCTGCTAGCATTCTTCACCTTCCCCAGCTCCAGGAAAAATAAAAAATAAAACCCCTCCAAACCACTTGGGTGAACAGACACTCAGACAGCAACTTGGCACAGCACGGACTTGGCTGGAGAAAAGTCAGAGCAAAGAGGAATGTGGTCAGAACTACATTAAATTTGTAGGAGCCATATATGCTCCCCATAGGAGGTCATTTCATTTTCCTGTGCCTTGACTACACAGCAGTAAATTCAAGATGGCAACTTATCTCTGCTTCATGGAAAAGGAGAGAGTGTGGACCAGGAGAGCAAAGACAAAAATCACTCCCTTTGTGAGATGCTAGTGACACAAAAACAATAACCCCAATAAACTGTCGGTAATAATGAAAGGCAAAAAAAAAGAGGTTCCCCTTTTAACTTCTGCAAGTGACCCAGTGCTGTCCACTTGTCCAGAGAAGAGTCAGGTGGGACTCTGTTACGTAAAGTGTTAACCAAAGGTGTCCTAAAGGGAAGAAAATGACACAGACAGAAAATGTGTTTGGAAGGATAGTATAATTTTGCATTTCTATACAGCCTATTTGTGTAAAACATTTCAGGGTATTCTACAAGCAAAATACAGTTCTTGGGGAATTCCTAGAGAGAAATCACTTTTCATAAGCAGGAGGCTTTAAAGTGCATTCCTCTTTGCCTTTGGTTTAAGCAGTGACCCAGCCGGGCTGCTGGAGTCACAGTGGTGGTTAAGGTCAACGCCACAAACATGAAGCACAGGGTAAAACAGATGAAAATAACTGGAACGAGGTGACATCAGAGCACTCGGGCAGTGGAGACACTGTGGAAAGGTGTCAGACCTCAGGGCGAGTGCACCCAGAATGGCAGTGATCCTCTCTAAGGGAGCGAGGGGCATCCGTAACACTGGAAAAACACTCTGGCTCTTCATGCAACAACCAGCCATGATTTTAACGTGACTGTCACATAGCAGTGCTACGTGACACCACCCGCTGGTGCAGTTTTGGTGTTGGACATAGCTACAAACCTGTAGCATATAACAGAATGTGAATTCACAGTGAGTGAACCTTTAGAAAATATAAATAATAGAATTGGTAGGTAGCAGGGATACTTATAACAGTGAGGGGTCAGCCTAGTTTTTATAGAAGAAGTTTTGCCTCACAAATCTTTGAGACTTCCCTTGAGGAGCCAATAATGGTTTGCAGTTCTCCATTTTAACAAGGTCCTGCTCCAAAGACTGTCAAAGTTACGGAGCTGTCATGGATTGAAAGAAGATTGTAACATATGATCTTAAGATGGGTAAATAACTGGTTAACAATGGGGGAAAGAGATAAAAAAAAAAAGAGTGGGACGAAATGGTCAGCATTCATAGTAAAGGATGATTATCCTCTCTGCTATTCAACATGCTTATCCAGAAGATGTGATTTGGAAAAGGCATTGATGGAAGAAGAAAGCAAGCAGGGAACAGAAATGAAGGATGTAAGGTTAAAAAAAAAAAAAAAAAAAAAAGCAGCAGCAGCAGCTTACTTCAGTGTAATTGGCAAAACCACCAGTTCAGTGTTGGTAAGTGCAAAGCAATGCATATAGGGAGAGGCAACCCCAACTCCCCAACCCCATATGTGCGTTTGGGCTATAAATTAATCAGGATTTATTACAGATAATTCTATAGAAACTACTACTCAGTGCTCAAGGAGGTTCAAAAAGGAAAGTACAACTTTAAAAACTATTCAGAAAGGCATGGAAGATGAAACAGAAAGTGTAATTACATTATTTTATAAATTTCTGGTATACTTGCATTTTGAGTACTGTATGCAGTGCTCATCCTCTCCTTTCAAAAAGAGATTAAAAAAAAAAGATATAAAGAAGAGCAGCAAGGAAGATAAAAAGTAGAGTAGGTTTGCTTATGAGGAGAGTACAATCAGGACAGAGTTCACTGCCCTGGAAAGGAAGAGCTGAGGTGGTACATAAATCACCAGGGGCCTGGAGAAAGAGGGCAGAGACTTATTTGCCACTGTTTCTCACAGTGCAAAATCTGGGGGCAAGAGGAACTTTTTCAGAGGGGGCGTGTTCAGCTGTGAAACTCAGGCCCGTGGGACACTCTGTGCACCAAAAGAACACATGGGATCAAACTCAACTAAATTAATGCCACAAAAGACAATCACCGTTGTTTACTATTCATCAGAGTTCATGCAAAGAACAATTTTAATGCTGTGCTGTGTCTTCTTTTTCCAATGAGTGGTGAGAGGACTCTGTACTCCAGCCTCCTACCTTCATCCTCCTGAATACCTATCACACTATGATAGGAGGACATTTATTCTCGGTACAGCTAGGCAAGAAAAAACTTTCCCATGCTGTCTGAAATAGGAGTTGTTGTCTTACCTGTGGTAGGCGGAAGGTCACATTGAGAACACCACAAGGAGCCCAACAATCTAGGAAAGCATTAGCTTTCTTAATTTGACAGGAGATAGTGGTATACAGTTACTTCTTTTAAGGTAACAGCCCAATATTTTAGTACTAAGTGGGCGTATGCTGCAATAATAAGAACATTTCTAACTAATTGCAATATCCAGAACATTTCTAACAAAATGTCCATTATATTGTTTAGCTAAATCATACACTTGCTTTTATCTGGAATTGCAGCTGCTCTACAGTGCAGTATGGCCTGTGCAATGGTTACACAAAGTCCTCCGTCCACCTATGAGGAGCGTCATTCCAGAAGATGCCTCTTTATCTCTTCTGCTATTTCCTATTCCAGCTCTGGGAAATATGTTGGATCTTCTTCATCCTTCCCCTCTGGTCAAGCAGCTTACATCTCACCGGATGTTCCTCTGACTTCTTGTGGAAGGCTGGGAAATAGTCTCCTGAGCTGTTAGTGGGCCTCCTGAGGTGACGCAGCTGAGGTTTGATGGCTGGCGGTGACAAAGGAAGAACAATGATGATTACCATGCCTAGCATTCGCTTGCTGGTGGACAAGAAATTAATTCCTCAGAAGCTGTGTCCATCCCACTCGGCACAGCCTGTCTGCGCAAAGGACGGTTTCTCAGCCTGAGAGCCAGGACTCTTTTGGGTTAATGGGTAGTTACAGAGGGTTGGAAAAGGTTCAGGAAAAAAAAAGTGAAGATATAAATCATAAATATAGATGTAAAACTCTAGAATGAAACATAGACATCTCCAAAATTGAAATTTGGGCAATTAAGCACTTTGGAATACTTGATCTTGAAATCATGCCCTTATTCGGACATCCCAGAAGACTACACCAACACAGGTGAATCCCAAGGAATGTTCTCAAGGTTAGGAAACAACAGTTTAGACAGAAGATGAAAGTGCCAAACGTCTAAATGAAGAAGCAACTTTATACTTACATATCTACATGTAGATAGCTAAACACCTCACTGTTTTCAAAATATCATTGAACAAGGTAATTTTAAGGCAATAAATCCAGACTGAGATCACGTTTCCCAGAATTCAGGAATAGGTGGATCTGAGGGTTTTTGTATGATTTTCCAGTAAACTGCAGGCCATTGTGAAAGTTACAAGTGGGCTACATATGAATCTGACTATTCTCAACTTCTTGACTCTGTTTATTTGAGTCTATGTCTTGCTTTCTTACATCTTTACATAGGTGTCCTGGTTTCAGCTGGGATAGAGTTAATTTTCTTCCTAGTAGCTGGTACAGTGCTGTGTTTTGGATTTAGGATGAGAATAATGTTGATAACACACCGATGTTTTAGTTGTTGCTAAGCAGTGCTTACACTAGTCAAGGACTTTTCAGCTTCCCATGCCCGGCCAGCGAGAAGCTGGGAGGGGGCACAGCCGGGACAGCTGACCCCAACTGGCCAAAGGGACATTCCATACCATGTGGCGTCACGCTCAGTACATAAACTGGGGAAAGCTGGCCGGGGGGACAGTGACTGCTGCTCGGGGACTGGCTGGGCATCGGTCAGCAGGTGGTGAGCAATTGCACTGTGCATCACTTATTTTGTATATTCTTTTGTCATCATTATTATTATTATTACTATTTTCCCTTCCTTTTCTGTCCTATTAAACTGTCTTTATCTCAACCCACGAATTTTACTTTTTTTTTTCCGATTGTCTCCCCCATCCCACTGAGTCGGGGGAGTGAGTGAACGGCTGGGTGGTGTTTAGCTGCCTTCTGGGTTAAACCACAACAATAGGTAGAATAAAAAAATTAAACATGACTATGACCAAAATGTATTCATCTTATGCTTAGTTATTATTTGCAAAATAATCAAGTAATAAGTCAATAATTAGCATGATAAGCACTTTAAAAGAAAAGTCATTGCTCTCAGCATGAATCCTAAGAAACAAAAAAGATTCCCCTGTGTGAGCTAGCTAACACCAAATGCTAGAACAGTCACACTCCTATCTTGTTAAATTCCTTGAGTGATTAATTGTACTCTAAAATGTCTTGGGAAACAAAAAAACTATGGATTTCATAAACTTTAGAAATACACATCCAGATTTCTGCATAGTCATAATCTTTCCTGTTCTCAACTAGACTAGATTGACATTCATTAAAAGCTTAAAAAATATCCAGGTGAGTAACTGTTCTTTGAGGCACATTCACTTTTCAGATTAATTCCATTTTCTGTACTCAGCATGGATTCAGCCAAATTGTTATTGGATTTTCCATTGCTCAGCATGGGGGAATGTTTATTGTTAACTGGAATTTTACTGGAGCTGTTGCCAGCAGAGATGACTTGGCTAATAGGTTTAAGGGGGTTTATCCAGAACACTGACAGTGCTGTTTGTCATCCTCATACAGGAGCTGATAAAGGGGATCCATGACATTTAATTTCTTCAGGCTTTAGTGACTCAAAGTGATGGGGAGAAGACTCTCTCTCAGGACTCTAGGTTCTGTTACCAGATTTCTCACTGATTTCTTGTGTGACTTGTCTTGACGTGGACTACAACATTCACCCCAGTTTCTCCACGTGTAAAATGGAAATAAAAATGAGAATACTTACCTCACAGGTTTTTTGTGGGCTTCAGTAGGTTATGATTCTCAGGAGCTTCATGCATGGAGTGATGTAAGTATTATAAGTTTCTAACCTTGATGCTGCTAAGGCATGAATTTCCTTTTTTTTTTTTTAATTTAGGGAAAATAAATAATTTTTTTTTAAGATCATGGCTATCATCAAGGCAATGAAAGCAGAGAATAGGTATTTGGACAGTGCCAGTGTACACTAGAATAGTTACACAAGTAGCAACATGCAGAGAGATTATCTGTGTGTCATGCAGACACTGATTTAGCAAGGAGGCTAACAGTGCATTAGCCGCTCTATTTGCTCTGGCCAGCAGGACGTGCAACCCAGCATCTTACAGAACAGCAGCCGTGCAAACCTCAGGTTTGGCTAGGACAGCATCCACGCAGTATTTCCTCTTATCCTTTCTTTGATACAACTTTCTTTTGGTTCTTGAGAGAGGTCATGACTCCCTCTAGCTGCTTGGTATAAACACCTACCCTACATCAACATTATGCCTTGATTTTGCTTAAGATATAATGGTCATCACAGATGAAAGAATGAACGCCAGAGTTGCTGCTTAGTAGACAACTGCAAATGAAAAATGAGTGCAGACTGCCAGGAAGATGTCACCCAGCACTAGTCCTCAGGTTCTGCTTGCAGCACCACAGTTAAGGGCTGCCAACCTCATACCACCCTATACCCTTCCTGAGTTGCACACACTTTTAACTGATGTCTGTATTTTCAAAGAGTTCTGCTAAGCAGAAGGGAGTGTAAAGCTTGTAATCTGCTTCTAAGTTTTTGGTAAAACCCTGTAGGTTGGATCTGATGCACCTTAGGATATTGTGTCATAGTGGGGCAGGATTTGGGGACATCTGCAAACACATTTACGGGAGACGAACTAACAAGTTTGAGGACAATGCAACTTGTACAACGCTTATATGAAGGAACAAGAATTGTTCATTTCCCCATCCCTCTTGCCCCCCCATGCGTAATACAAAAGCAGCCTACTACACTCCACGCAACTCCTATTAGATTAATAGCTTGAGGCACTACACCAGAAGCTATTATTTTGTATTAGCAGTGATGGATGCTCCTATAAGCAGACATAGCTAATGCATGAGAGACTGGTTTGGAAGTGGAGGCACATATACAGAAAGGCAGGTGAACAAACGTGCCGGATTTGGCACAGTTTAAACCATTCGTCCATGAGTCAAGAAACCACAGGAGTACCAAATACTGCCACAAGTTCTGCCCTTTAAACTGATCCTAAGATGTGCCATGCATCCACTGGGTGAGGTCAACAAGAGAGCCCATCAAAACCCAATTATTTTGTGGATGATCACTTGAACTAACAGCCCAGACAATGCCAAGAGCTTGAAACTCATGGATAATCTGAACAGGAGAAAAACATTTACTGAGGAGTCTGCCCTCAGTTAATTGAGCATGATGGACATTTCACGTGAGCTTGAAGCCAGGGGATGCATCACCACAGCACACAAGAGTTATTGTACACTATAGTCAAAATTTTAGCTGGAATTTTCCTGGTTCCACTGACTTCCCTAGAAATATACTGATTTGCAATAGTTTTTGCCCCGTTGCAATAAGAAGGAAATTATTGCTAACGTTGCTTACTGACGAAAATACTATATAGTCATCCTGAGTATTTCAAACTACTAAAAGTTGTTATAGCAACACTCTTGTTATGCAGCACTTCCACCCTGATCAGAAAACAGAACAAGACAAGGCAAAACACTGATATCCTTTTCTTTTTCTTTTCAAGCATTTTAAAGCAGATAGATATAAACATTTCTATTCATTCAAAAGGCACGTCCCTTCAAAAAAGCCATTGAAATGTCATTTTCTTTAATGTCATCGCTACAGTCACTGAGTGAATAGCACTGTTTTTACTCATGAACACCTGTTGGGAAACAATTTGCCCTGATAAAAATTAGGAACACAGCTGAGCAGCCACATCTGCAAATGGGATTTGGGTGGTCAGCCGGCACTTAGTACCAGAGGGAAAGAAAAAGGTGGCAGGGAAAGAAAACAGGAAACTGGAAGGGGGAAAACCCATACAGGCTGCTCAGCTTTCACATCTGCTCCTGAGCTGATGGCAGTCCCCTGCCATGCTGCTGCTGCCGCCGCTGCTTCTGAAAAAGGACCCAGCCATGGCTGCCCACCACCTTTGCACAGAGGAAGGTCCAGCAGTGAAACATGCCTGGTTCACGGGACAGCACTGGCGCTGGAGGAGGCCAGTTTTGCCTCAGCACTACAAGACAATGCAGGTGAGTGTGGATGAGGATGAAGACTGAGACATTGCTGTTTCTCCCAGCCGTCCTTGCCTTGCAAGGGGATGGCGTGGCTTTGCAGAGGCACCAGGGTGGAAATAGTGTCTGGGACACAGCTTGGTCCAGACAGAAGTACTTCTTACCCCTCTCCAGACACTCACGCAAGCACTAAGCGCCCCTGGCACGCCATGGACAAGCAATTAATGTGTTCCCTTGCCAAACCAGCTGTGGTTAGTGGCCTGTGGGGACATCCTGAAGACAGACCTTCTGCCATCTCTCCTCCCACCTCAGCCCCCTGCAGAGCTCCCGCAACTTTTGCCTTCAACTGCTATGCAGGCAGGATAAAGAAAATCCTAGGA
This sequence comes from Aptenodytes forsteri, assembly GCF_000699145.1. Lineage (NCBI taxonomy): Eukaryota > Metazoa > Chordata > Aves > Sphenisciformes > Spheniscidae > Aptenodytes > Aptenodytes forsteri. Next base: position 2,643,553 of record NW_008794631.1, on the reverse strand, counting down.
GAAGGACAACAGGAAAGATGAAAGCCTTTTATGGTCAGTAAAGTTGATTTACTGATTTAGCTAAAAAATTCACCAGTGAGGTAAGGGAACTATTTCATTGGGCATTTTTACTGGGAGATGACACAGGAAAGCTAGGGATATGGGTGTTCCTAATTCAGTATTCTGCTGTTAAATCAAGGGAGCACATCCAGGAGGGTTTCTTCGTTCTCCCTTTTGCCACCTTTGCCAACAAAGGAGGTTTTCTGCTGTAATTATCAGGAAGATCTGCAGGACAAAGGAGCAGGAGAACCAAAACTGTGTTTCATTACAGACACTCAAGAAATGTTCTAAACTTGGGGAGAACCAGTCTCCTAGGAGTGTTAAGAAAATCTGTGTGTTTATACAAAATTCACTGTTGTCTCCAATGAGACACCTCAAGGAGAGAGTCCAAAGACAGCTACTTCTTGGCCACTCACTGTTATATAAGCTGAGGGTTTAGTAACTAATTACAATTTTTTGTCTGCGCAGGTATGCTTTTTAATCCACTGAATGCGTATTATGCTCTCCTCTATGCCCAGCCAGCTCCTACATTAAACCTAGCCCTATGTGACAACCTGAACTCTGCAAGTCCCTGCTCCATAACATTGCAAAAGATCCAACTTTCAGGAATATGAAGATGTAACACAGCTTGTAGCAAACTGTGTTCGTGGGTATCACCAGAAATTTTGGACTAGACTAGAATAGAATAGAATAGTTCAGCTGGAAGGAACCTACAACGACCATCTAGTCCAACTGCCTGATAACTTCAGGGCTGACCAAAAGTTCAAGCATGGTATTAAGGGCATTGTCCAAATGCCACTTAAACACTGACAGGCTTGGGGCATCGACC
>NW_008794631.1:2641474-2641933 GCF_000699145.1 Aptenodytes forsteri | reverse complement strand
TGGCACCGTCCATCCCAGCCTATGGCTCTGGTTACACTTTGGCTTTCCTGCAGGCTGTTGCTGCCAAAATCACACCCCTTACACCCCAGGAAAAGGGTTTGTGTCCAGCCAGATCAAGTCCCTGGTCCTCCTTGCTGCAGGGCCTCATGGACATTAGCTCTGGTGCAGAGAGGGGACGGCTAATAGGGGTGGTCTCTGGGCTGCAGGGTTGGTTTCTGCCATGGCCTGAGAGAAGAGTAACAGCACGAGGTTTGTCCTTGGGAGCCGAGTGGCAGAGGAGGTGTCAGGGAGGCCCAGCAGCTGTGCCCAGTGCATGGCCACCAAGGGCAGGGACAGCCCCCTGGGCCTCCTGGGCACCGGGACTGCCTCAGGACGAGCACCCCAAAGGCCTTCCTTCCTCTGAAGGACGCTGGGCAGAGGGGCGGTGGGCGGGGCTGCGCGAGGGGGGGGCCGGGACCC
>NW_008794631.1:2588101-2635709 GCF_000699145.1 Aptenodytes forsteri | reverse complement strand
GAAACAGATTCAGAAAAATAAAATAAAATCCTGTTTCCCCTTGTAACCTTTGTGTTATGTGTCCTTGGAAGTGTTTTTGGAGCTGAAAAACCCCTGGCATTTCAGGCAAATAAGTCTCTTCTTTATTTGACTCATGGTGAGCACAGGCAAGCAAACAGAACAGAACAGAACAGAACAGTTACGCTATGTTATGCCTAGAGTTCTACATGACAAGCTATGACCTAGGCCTGAGGGCTCCATCCAGGAGAGCAGCTCTCTGCAGCGCAGGTCCCAGGCCCATCCAGGAGACAGGGGCAGAGACGGGCACACCTACAACATGGCTCAGGCAGGGACTGAAGGCCCCAGGCTGAGCTGAGACACGTCCCCTGGGCCCTTGGCAGGAGACGGTGGGGGTCCCGGGGGAGGCCGGTCCCAGCCATTGAGGCCTATGAGCACCCCCAGGACCCTGGCAGAAGTAGACTTTCAAATGTTTCCAAGCCACAGAAAGAAACGGTGGTCACTCAGTGATTGTAAATAATACTTCTGGGTACATCAATGCCCCTGCCATGCTTCCTCACCATACAAAGTGCAGACTACTTGGAGAAATGGTTGGTTCATCCTCTTTGCACTGAGAAAAAGGAGTCGTTCCAGGAGGCAGCAGATGTGCCTGCAGCAGCCTGGCTCCCTGCGGCACTGTGAGATGCAGCTGAGCTGCCAGGGGACCCCGGTTTCATCAATGGTCAAGCCCAGGTGGGAGCACTGCCAGACCTCTCTCCTGCACACAGCCACCTAACGTCATAAAACTTCCCCAGCTTTGTGACCTCTTGGATGTTTCTTCCTCTCGTGCACTTTAAATTGACAAGGCACAGATTCAAAAGTTAGCGATGAGGAGGACTGACCAACCTGCCAGCAAAGAGACGGGTGGGATCATGCGCACGCATGCCTGTTCTCGTCAGCCTCGCTCCTTCAGAAGTGAGACTAAACCCAGTGCAACAAAGCTTCCCCTTTTTATTCAAGATGCCGCATGCAATTTGCAGAAAAAACAGCAAGACAATAACATTTTCTCAATCAGAAAATTGTGTGTGTGCGTGTGTTTACAGCAGACTGTTTCTTAACTACACATTAATCAGTGGCTGCTTCCAGCAAAAGCAACCCCCCTGAAACATGATCTATATAGAGCATAAAGAAACAACATCATAATGGCTGTAAACCAAATGCGTCAGTGGACTATATACATGGAAAATATTGCACTATTATCTACTCCTATCACATACTGTAAATAGCTGCACAGGAAGGGCTGATTTGCAAACCGTACCAAGGTAAACAGCTTGCTGTGTAAGTCACGGTAACAGGGCACGGGTAGGAAGGTACCAGTGTTAAACAGCCAAATAGAGAAAACTGACTGGGTCGCTAAACCAATCGGTGCCAAAACAAACACTGAGGTGGGAGGTGTCTAACGAAGACAGAGTCAAAACACAGCTAGTCATTTCCGTAAGTGCCAGACAGAAGGCACCTTCCTATAATTCAATGTGAGATCATCACAGTGAGTATCGCTACTGGAAGTAAGGCTGGACTGGCAACAAATCCAGTATCTTTTTGCAAAAAGGGACACTATTAGGTTGGTCACTCCCCTCTCTTGAAGGTGGATCCTCCCTACTGCTGTTTTTCTAATCATAACAGTTAACAGATCCCTAGATCGGATAGTTTTAAAGGAGAGTGAATGTTATCATTCCCAAATAGATGAGGAAGCTGGGGCACACAAGAAGGATTTGAGCAAGGTCATTTAGCAAGTCAGCAATAATGAAGGGACTATACCTGGGAGCTTATGCCAAAACCCTCTTTTCTACATTTATATTCTCTACCTTCTTATTATAATGGTGGTCTGCAGGCTGAGAACAAGGATCACACATAAGAAGGGATGCAGGATTTGTTGTTTGCAGGTATTCATTAATGGATCAGTTAAAAGTGGTGTAGCATTGGAGAAATGGATGAAAAACCCCGTGTAAGCATTGCTTGTTAAAAATAAACAAGGGACCAATGCAAACATGCCAAAATGTATAAAAAGTGAGCTAGTTTTGAAATTAGATGAGAGTTATGGCTGTAGTGTGACATGAATGTTTCATTCCACAATTTTTCCTTAAAACGTAACATTTTTTTTTCTCCAAAAATCAAGACCTCTCCAAAATCTCTCCAAAGAGCAAGACCTCTAAATGCCACCTGCAAGAAAATCCTGGGTGAAAACATCCAGGGTAGTAGCCTCCCCTATGAATATGAATATAAGAATTTAACAACTGCTGGGACCCTATGAGAAATAGGCAATATATACAGGCAATACTTATTGTCACTGCCAATGATCAGAAACTTCAGAAGTTAAGACAATGTATGTATGATATTTCCTGTTCCGTGCTTTCTATCTAAAAAATGTCTTGGGTTAGATACCTGGGAGTTCTCATTTAAGCATGTTGCTGAGAGGTTTGAATTCTACTTTCAGTGATTGTCCATTCTTTTCTTGAGCAGGACAGTAATCCATGGAGCACATTGTTTTACTAACAGAATACAGTGTTTTGAACTCTCTCACATTCCTGCTTGTTCTTTTCCTTACTTACACCCAAGCGGTCGCTGCAGCTGTGCCTGGGGAAACAATCTGCTAAGGTGGCAGCTGCAAAAGAGCATCATGCCATGAACAGCTTGGAGAACTGAAACAGCACAGAAACATGCTACTGCACATTGGCATCTATATATGGAGCCACACCATACCTCATCTGCTGGCACAGCAGCCACTGATGCAAATATCTGTAGTAAAACTTTTTAAGTACTTTGCTTGAAGTTTGGGGTTTTTTCTTGGTGATTTCTTGTTGTCTTCCTGCAGACTTACTCTTTCTTTCACCTACTGTGAATTATACATATATGAATGCCGTTGCAAATGCACATACAAGATAGTATCTTGTTCGCACTGAGCCATTTTTTTGTGTAACTGCTTCATATTACCCTCTCTTTCTTCTGACAGTTGTGTGGGACAAAGATGAGGGGATTAAGAAAATGGTTATTATTGTGAAATAGAGACAGCAGGATTTGGTAGATGGGAAGGGCACAAAAACCCCTATACTTGGGTCCACAAAATAGCCTTATTTTTTCCCTTCAGCATCTATGTCCATGTGATAAAAGCCCAAATTAATTTGCCGATCGAATTAAAATAGTCTGTGAAGCCTGCACCGCAAGCCACAAAACATAGGGCATTTGTTTAAAAAAACTGAAATGCGGTAAAGACCATTAAAAACAACAGTTTGTTTGTTCAACCCCAGTGAATGGGTTTAACTTTTTTAATGTGATGTGTAAAAGTCATGCCATACCTGGAGAACAAGTCATCTGTTTACGTCCATCTCCCAAACAGTAGGCACTGTGAGTGCCTATTTCTAAAGCTGCACATATAAGCAAATTAGAGTGAGGTGGTACCGACTGACCTGGCAATGTAAGGTGGTTTGCTGAGGAACCTGAGCCTGGTAAGTCAGCTGAACGTTGTGCTGGACCTTTAAAAAGAAAGAGTAGTTTCAGCAGAGATGGATGAATGGTAGTCCCACCAGCCATGAAAATACTTTTTGTAGTGCTGCCACCACTACGAGGTGTTTGTTGTCTTCTTTCTGCCATTTCTTATCCATGGTTTTAGGTAAGGCTAACTAGGAAAGTAGCCTCACTTCTGGGGACCTTTCCGTCTAAAGGAGTCAATATCAAACATATCTTTCTTCTTTTTATCACTTACCGGGTTTGGGTGGAGATACCCGAGTTATTGATTCTGGAAGTTTCACGTTCTTAAGTGTTGGATGTATGAACTGTTGCCAGATCTCAGACAGCTTTCCCTTCAGCTACCTCGTGTCCTCACAGAACTGGCAATTGCCAGTTTTATTGCCCGGCATGGCTCAGAAGGCAGTTACACAGCACTTACCTTGTTTCCATGGCAGTTCAGCAAGCAGCTAGCATCACTTTGGGAACCACCAGTTGGTAACAGCTCTGGACATTTATGTCACTGGCTATACGTGCCAGAGAAAGGACTCTGATACTGTATTTGCAAGCAGAGATGAGTCACCCAAATCATTAGATGCCTTTTCCACACCATCTTTTCTCCCTTCTTGCTTATGTGGCAGTCGGTATTTTTGATTTGACGATCACAGTCGACTACATCAACACCCTCAATATCTAACAGAAATTGGCAGCTTGGCTTCATCTCTACTTGCACTGGACTGGAGGTACATGCAGACTCAAACCAAGCCAGTAAGGTATAAGAATACAAGTAGGTACACTGGCAAGCACATTGCATGTTCTTCAGGAAATGAATACCAGTGAACCTCCCAGAGAGGAAAGGAGTGAATTAAAACTGGAATTTCAGGCAAAAGGGAATGCACAAAGCCTTTCACGCTTTTATTGAACATCTCTGAACTTTACATCCTCCTTAGAGAGAATGGCTTGGTCTCTGCAACTCTTTATCATGATTTTTTCCTTTTTTAAGGAAAAGATCAAATAGAAAAACAGCAGCGGTATGGGAAAATTCTGGTTATTACTTGTGTGATGTGATGACTACTGCACAGACACCGCCTGAGTCCAACTGTGGAATAAGATGCTTTGTAGAAGGTGGCATGTAGAGAGGTAGCTGAAATGCTGTGAAAGGAGGTCTATAAGCAATACTGGAGCACAGGACACCAGCCCTGTGGGATCGATACTCATGCTCCATGTGGCACAGAAAAATAAATCACACGAGCAAGTGTTTCAGTGGGCATGAGTGTGGTGTGCTGTTGTTGGTTTAGATGTTCTTATGGGCTGTGATTTCAGTCAAAAGAGAAAAGGGGAAAGGTGAGGTTGACATGTCTAATCCCCAAACAGGTAGAGATTTACCTTGACATCCTTAAATAAACTATTTGAATTCTCTACCTCAATTTCCCTGTCTTTAGAAATTAGGTAATGCCACTAACTCCTCCTCACAGGGGCAAGTGGTGAGCAATGACTGCTGTCCAAGCAATGTTCCCGCTATGCTTAAAAAGAAAAGTTGATTATTACTAGCACTCTATGGGGAGCTGGACGCTGGAAAGCAAATGGCAAGCACCGTGCCTGGCTCAGATGTAGAAAGCGCCAGAACAAAATGAACCCTTCTACAACTTTAATTCAAATGGAGTGGAGACCTCATTGTTTTTATTTGGTAATAGAATGAACATACATGGACTCAGTTACAGAAAAACTGGAATGTTGAAAAATGTTTTATACATTTAGAGACCACAAGCCTCTTCTTTCAAATAAGGAACTAACAATAAATACATATTGTTTAAAATTATTCTCAGAACAGTTGAGAATACTTGGCATTACATGGCATCATTCATTTCAGTTTTGCATTTTTTTTTCCTTAACAAAACAAATAGGTTTTTTTTCATTACCCTACCCACCCAGTCCCAGGAGCAAACTTGCAGTAAGTTTTGCTTTCAGCATGTATTTTAACTTGTTTTCTATCCCCTGGTGCAAAATAGCATAATAACCTGCCTCTTTCTTCCTTGAAAAATGTTAGAGAACAGGTGTCTGTTGTTTGTTTTAGTTCAGTTCAAGAAAAACATCTCCATTATCAGTTCTGCTAATATAAACATACTCTAAAGTTTATGTTCAACTTCATACATAGAATTCCCTGCAGAATGCCAGCTGAGAAAAGGTTATTCTACAAGACCAAGATCCTTGAATTTGGTTAATTTCCCCTTATCCTTCCTACCAATAGGTTTAATGTTTCTTAACTTTCTTTAGGACCTGTCACTGTAGGGTTAACCACAAGAGCAGTGAAATCTACTGTCACAGATAAGCCACAATGTCCACCCTTCCTCCCTGCTGAAGGTAGTCAGTGCGCTAGGGTATGACTTTGAAGTGCCTACAAGAACAAGCATCATCAGAATGAAGAGAGATATATCGTCTTATTTGAACAGATGTGGTGGAAGCAACTCCTACCACAGCAAAGGAAGACAGCACCACCCTGATGCACTGGCTTTACACAGACCGCCCTGCGCGTAAGTAGCTGTATATGTTTTGGTTATTTAGTCTTTGGCCCCAGACGCTGCGGTGGGACCAGCAGGACTTTGCATGCAACTTCCTTTGATTTCAGTGCAACTAAAAGAGTGACCAGGCCCTAGGTGTTATTTTGCTCTAAGCTGATGTTGCAAATGCAATGGCTTTTGTCTGTCGGGGAAGAAGGGGGAGGAGAAAAGGGAAGGGAAACATTCCTGTGAGAATCTGGGCCTGTAGACAACCAGAAGGTCTGGTAAAAACCCACTCAGAATCCTACAATAAAAATAGCAAATATTTAAAAAAATTGCATATAAAAGTGTATAAAAATATCATCCAAGCAAGAAGAAAAGGAAAATGCTCACTCTGTCATTCTACTGCTAGGTTTTATCACTAGAAAACCCCAATGGCCATAAGTAATTTTGTCTGGTAGATGCACTCCTACGACCACCGGCAGAGACAACGGGATTACGTATATTCCTCCTACCACTGGATAGCTTCTAAAACCAGGGTGTTATGAGTACACAGCAGTCAATACATACGCACTTGGAGGAAATCGAAAGAATACAAAATGCCAAGAGTGTGCTGTGAGCCTTGTGAGTGAGTGCTGTCGTGCGCTCAGGTATGAGGGTAAATAAATTCGCTAAAACTGAGCTTCAAGTCCTCAGCCAGCTTGCCTGGAAGTAGCTGCATTTTCTTCTACCTGGTGGTCAAGTCACCAGAGCAGGGAGAGCTGATGCCTCAAAGACAGGCATGTGTCTCGGTCCTGCCTGGGTACAGATCAGAACCCTCTGTGCTCACTGGGGATCAAAAGGGACATTGCAGTAACGAGAAGGCAGTCTCAGCAAGTGGAAATGCATGGCCAGCATTCCATTTTAACAGAAAATAATGGCATTGGCAGTGGTCACCCGCCCTGCTCCTGCTTTGATCACAGTAATCGGACAAGGAAAGGGTAGTCTGGGATCGCAAAACTTGTCTGCCTGTGGAAGCAGGGGGAGCACCACATTAGGCTGCACACCTGACACTAAACCGAGCCTGGAGCAGACCTGCTCATGTTGTGGGTAACACAAGTGGAAAAAACCTCTGTACCTACTTCGGAGGGAGATGAATTTATGCCTTAAAATGTGAAAGCATGTTTTTTTTCCCTCCTTTCTACCTGGCCAGCACTGATGCGCACTCCCCGGAGCGATTTGCATGGAGTCAGTGCCGCAGGGCTCCTTCTCGTCCTCATCCAGCACGTTCCTGCTTTTGAGTGCTGATGTTCAGACACTGCGCCAGCACAGCTCTCAGATCAGCACCGGTTCAACACATGCAAAAGCACAGGATTGCTCTGTTGTTTTTAATTATTGGGTGAGGTGACAGATTAAAAAAGTGAGAGAAAAGGACTTGATTATGCTGTCATTTGCTGAATATAAATGGCTAACATACGGTATAGATCATCAGAGGATGAATTGCATTATTATAAAATGAAATGTGAGGAAAAAGGAGCCAATAAGAAATATTTAAGACCATCTCATGAGTTCCTGGAGATAGACTAGTTTATTCTAGTTGAAGCAAAGAAAGTACTGTCCTCGTAAGGTTCCATCATTTCTGATTTGAATAGATTATTGTGGTTTTTAATTAAAAGCCACATTTGGGACCTACTGTAGAATTTGCAAGGACTAACAGCAGAAGTATTTGCCTTTAGCTAGGTGAGCTCACAGACTTTCTGATTACAAAGCAGCACAGCACTATCAGCTATCTAGTTTGAAATATTTTTGCTTCCAGACTGAGCCTGTAAGACTTTGTAAGTACATATGCAAACATTCGCATATTCAAAGGGTAGTTTGCAAAAACACCACCATATACCATTCTTCTCTGGCATAACCAACTACATTTTGGAAAGTTTCTCTCCAACCACAAAATTTATGCTTGAAAAAAGAAACGTCAAGAAAAAGGAATTTGCCTCCTTCATTCACCCATCAGGAACCAGGATTCCAAATTCCAGATTCATTCTGATGATAAACGTCCTACTGTATTAATACATAGTGTGTTTACACCAGCTGGAGCTATACAAAAGGCTGCACTTTCAGATAAGCATTAGTCTACCTAGATAGACTACTCTGAAATATGTTTTCAGTCTAAAATTGCAAAATTTCTTTTTTTAATCTACTACCTATTTTATCATTAGTCAAAAAAAAGTTGGCTTCTGGCATCTATCTTTTTTCTCAAACATGGAAAACATTAGTGACATCCATCATCTTTTTATAATTAAACATAGAAATCTGACCATATAACTTTGAAAAAAAAATATTGTGTAGTTTGTAAGGAAAGCTGGTTGATTTAAGCATTTTGAGAGGGTGCATCACAGGTTTTTACGTTTAAAAAATAAACAAATTCTTTATTTCACACGTGTGAACACTTCTTGCATGTTGTCACAGAAACGCACGGTTTAAATCACTGATTGAGTGCAGCTCAGAGAACTGTCATCTTTTGAGCCATTTAAATAATGAACAGGATAAAAACATACTGCTTGCTTTTCTTTTTCTTTTAAATTAAGTGTGTCCAGGAGTTCAAGCACTACGTCACCATGAGTCAAAGGTCTGCTAATTCCCTGAACACCAGTTCCAGCTAAAGGAAAAAAACACCAATAGGGATACTTGCAATGGTATCCTTCCCTATTTTAAGGGGGTAAAGTGCCTGGATTCTCCCTCTCAAGGTACACAACAGTTTCTGGGAAGCAGAAGATGCCTGGTGCTCTTCCAGCAAGGCAGAGCTTTCTGAGAGCACCAGCGGTCCCCACACAGAGGCAGAAGAGTGTCGTCTTTATCACACAGCTTCCCAGCCTGTGCCACCCGCTGTAAGAAGCACTCTGGCACCAGAAGACCCCTTTGTGCCTACTGGTGGGCACTCCCAAATAGTTCTGTAGAATCTCAGCATGAGGCCAACGGTATGGGCCCTATATTTGCAGAATTTCTGGCTTATTCATTGCTTGTATAGTCTTACTGAGGATGGAAAAGGGAGGCATCTGAAAACATAATTTCTATACATCTGGGGAAAGTTAGGTAAGGATGTAAAAACAGAAATCCTTTCTCACTCTTTATAAACTGATGAACACCTAATCCTTTTCCACTTTTTTTTTTTTCCTTTCGTGGAACAAAATAAGAGAAAGCAGTTCTGTAATATTTTTTTTTTTTAATTTTTATTATTTTTTTACACAATTGCACAGTGGCTGATCTCTAGTTTAACTGGGAGGTGTCTAACATACCATTCCTTGGCTCACAATGCACTAGCACAATGCTGCAGTGTTCCAGGGAGGTGGGGGAGCGGAGTAGGGCAATGTAGGTGTGATCCTGGGAGGGAACCCCATGATAGATGCTTTCATCTGGCCTAGTCTCTTTGTAGGATTTCAATTTCTAGATTTCATTTTCACTTTATATATTTCCAAGCTAATAGATTTCATGGGGATTTTTTTTACACAACGAAAAATTCTAAAAAATGCTAATAATCCACTGTAGCTTATTCAAATTATTTTAAAAGAGCAGGAGAACATTAGAGCTAGCTCTGACTGCCTGTATATTGCAAAACATTTTGCTGCATACCTGTGTGCTGAGATCAGTAACTTTGAATATGGCATCTCTTCTAGAATGGCAGCTCTGATCTGCAGTCCCCAAGAGATGGCAAATTCGCCACCTCCCTTATTAGCTCCTGCTGGTGGTGAATAAACCTAACAATCGAGGAAAAACATTTTCCAGTCTGATTTCACACCTTTGTGCCAGTGCATGAGAAACAAGAACTGACCAGCTGTGAATTAAGCAGTCTGGCTTTGCTGTCTGAAAGAAGTCACTCCCAGAAAGAAAGAAAATCTGTATCAGAAGCCGATGAAGAAAAAGATTTACGTTTTTTTTATTGTTATTATTATTATTCTACTGTGCATAATCTAAGGCATCTTTAGTCACTGTACATTAGGTAAGGGTAACTTAAAAAATATTGACTAAATCATCCTGCACCTCTGACCAAATACTTGGTGAGGGTATGTTCCCCCTGACTTCAGGGAGAAGTCTGACTAAGCAGGGACTGAGTCACTGCTGCGGTATTTAGTTCTGCATTATTGATATATCGTCAATGTGCCTTCAAAGAGCCTGGCAGGGCTGGAACTCATATTCTACCACTCTTATCGGGGCTGAATGCTGATGGAGAGGGGGAAAGGGGAGGTGGGAAAGTGCTACGTGGTGACACAGCCCTCTGCCTGTCACACGACACGGACTGCGCTCGGCACTGACTGTGGTGCCACTGTCCTCTCAGCACCCCGCTTTCCTCAGAAAATCTACCCCAGAGCTACCATTGAACCAGGAGCTCATGAATGGGAACACTACGTGCCCTTACATTTATTTTATTTAAATGAGCTGGTTCAGTGAAGCCAACTGCGAGTTCTAAGAATGGCAAGAGTTATTTTTGTACTTCTTCCTTCTGAAAACACGTGATTGAAGCGCAACCTTTTCACAGCATGAACCTAATCTAAATCTCTGGCTTTGAACAAACTCAAACTCTGGTGTCCAAAAAAAGAACTCAAAATGTCTCTAGCCTCAATAATCAAAATCCCAGATACAAACACTCCTGAGTGAGAAGGTATTCACGTTTAAGTGTGGATTTAGGCTGAGCTCACTGCTGTGATTTTTGCTAGTGTCGTGGGAAGCTCGTCCCTATACATGCACAGTTTAAGCAGGAACAGAGACCCAAGCTCTAATATAGGCTGCTGGTAAAGTCCTGTGCTTTTGAACATGAAAAGGAAACACCAAAGATTTACCTTCCTAAGCCAATGTTGTGCATGTTCTCTACATAGCAAAGAGCCATGACTGCAGTCTGATTCCTTGTAAAATACATATACGACTAACACAGCAAGACCTCATCCTGAACAAAAAGGAGTTAGGCAAAAAACAGTTGTATGTGTATGTACGTGTCTTGATTTCCACACAGACAGGTAAAATTACTTACAATTAACTGGATCCCTACCAAGATCCCAAGCCAGAAAAGCACTTACATACATGTTTGACGTTTCTCATACAAAGATACCTTCCTGAATCAAGGCCTGAGCAAGTTAGTTTTTTAACATTTCTTCTTTAAAATGGGCCAAAATGACGGCTACTTTCCATGTGTCTGACTCCACTGGATGAGACAGTTTCATCCACCGACTCCAGCAGTGTATTTAGGACACACTTTTTCATTTTGGTTTTGTCTGTCTGTACTTCTCCAGCAATGCTTTTCCTTTTCTTTGGCCTGTCCGTTCAGTCAGTGATGAAAGAAAGACCACACTGAGATGAAAGTAAGAATTGATCCGTGTGATTCCCTGCTGCCCTTCTTCTCTTAGATCTTCAGGTCAGACAAAGAGCGGTTACTAGTAGCCCATGAACAAATGTGGGAAAACAGCTTATTATCTGTAATCTCAAGTTAAGGCAGGCACGTCAAGCAGTACATTAGTGCATGCTCTCAGAGTCTGACAACAAAATTTGCCCCAAGGGAATATTGCTTTCATTGATTATTCCTTTCCTATTACTAACTGCAAAACCAGAAAAAAATCAAGGGTTGAGCAAGTCTGCCTGCTGTTTAGAAACTATCATTTCATCATCTGGGAAAGACATCAAATCCTAACAAATGGTCAATCAAATGACTCTACAAATTCACCATTCTTATTCATAAAATCTTCTACAGTGAGGGTAAAACTGATGTCAAATTTTGTCTACCAGCAATTGGAAAAGACTCTTGGGGAAAAGAAAAAGAGTAAAAGTGAAGTATTATCAAGTTTTCTTTTTTTTTTCCCTATGTTCTTTTGCATCATCCTAATGTTGGTTTCACAAGCTGAGGCATAGCAAAGGGCAATACCGGATTCTGAAGATGACTCTCATCTATTTGCTCAACCTGTCCAGAAAAATGGAACCATTTGCATCAGGAAATCACCGCTTGGTTTTTTTAACAAAAAGTTCCCAAAACAACAAAAAATGCACACGTACATGAACAAACAAACAAAAATAAAACTGACCCAAAAAACCAAGGCCCCCACCCTAGAACCCAGAGTCATTAGCTGTGAAGTAGCCAGTGGGAGGAGGAGTGTTTTGAAAGTTGTTTAATGCCTTCCCCAGAAACTGGTCTTTGTGGAAGGAAGAGGAGAACAGGAATGAAGAAGCTCAGCTAAAATGATGAAAGAAATTTGCAGTCTCTTTTTTTATATATTTTTACTCTTCCGTATCTGGAAAAAAAAAAGAAAAAGAAAAGCGTCAAATGCTGCCTTTCTCCCCTTTGTCCAAGGAGCAGGTAATCTGGGAAAGAAAAAGAAGGGTATCAGTTTAGACAGCCTCATTTCCTCCAAGCAGTGCAGCTTTGCTTAACTGTTGAAAGGCTGCAAGGTGAGGCACACCAAAGCAATACCTCTTACTGGCTCAACTAGAAATATCATTCTGTCCTACACAAAGTGAAATCCTGCTCTCTGACTAACCCAGTGGGAATTCAACGTTTGGCATCAATGGGATCATGTAACAGAATCCAGCATGCTTAGCTCAAGAGATTCCATTAGGTTTCTTTGCTGTAGGGCTCTCTGATCACCCTTGCTCACTAGCTCTTCCAGGAACTTTCTTCTCATGAAAGCAACAATGTCATACATGTGGTTTGAGGTGAAGAAGAGAGAATGCTCCAAACACAAAAGAGCACTACCTTTTAAAAGCCCCTTTCTCCCAAAGAGCATGCAATGAAAAGCACAGCCTTATGTATGGATAGCCGCCTGAGATCTAACAAAATATATGCATTTTACAATCTGCTTGACTCCTCTGTCAAACATGTATAATCCCTTGGCCTCAAAATTAGGCTATATTTGACTAACATTATCCTGAATGTACAAACATAACTGTTTTCTATGTAGTTATACCGCAAGCGAATCTTCAGAATGAACAGATATGCTTGAGGAAGAAATGTAGACAAGAAACCTTTTCCTTTATTTCTAGTGAAAGAGGACAGTTTCTAATGAAAGGGGACGCTCTATCCAACCCTCCTCATACCCTCCTCTAGAAATCCTTTGGAAAAGCTTCAAACAGGAACAGGAGTATTTTACTCTATATTGGCCATCCCAACCAGTTATCTGAATACGCCTGGCACTCTGCTTAGCTACTGTTATTCTGACAATGCTTATGTCAGCAGAGTTTGAAAGTGCATTTGAAAGGGTCTCTCAACCAAGGAGATGCAGCCCAAGGAGAGATGAATTTATCTGTAAGGCTGGGCATGCCTCGGAAGATGTGATTACGTTAGAATCTCTTCGGGTCCTTTCAGAAAACCAGTTTCTTTTGCCTTCAATAATATATTGCCTTTTTTTAAGTAATATTTGGGCAAAGGCAAAAAGGGACTGGCAAAACAAAGATCTAAGGCTTTGCTGCTGGATTGAATTATCTCTGATGAATGTATAGCAGTGGCTGCACAGATCTGTTAGTGAGTTGGTATCATTTTCTTCTACTGTGTAGTTAGCAGGGGGACTTTTCCTTTCAGGACAGTCCCCTGCAAGTTGTTACAATATCTTGCTCACTGATGCAATTCTAAGACACTGTTGTAAAGAATTAGGCTTTCAGCATTTCATTGGATTTATTTAGACTGAATTGTCACATTCCCAGCACTACCCAGACAGCATAATCTACAATGGGCAATAACACTTCCTTGATGTCTCCCATCTAAAAAGTTCAGCCTGATCTACTGTCATTAACAGGATCATAACAATCCTGTGAGATGCATCATTAGCCACATTTTAAAGAGAAAATACTGACCCAGAAGGAAAGGGGTCCTTCTGGGATGGGACACGTGCATTAACTGGACTAAATGACATCTTTGAGCAGTCATTATTTCTGAATCTCTTAAATGATTTGTTGAATCACACCAGGAATCTGAAACAGAGCTCCAGGTACCACCCAATATGGTCTCCCCTTCCTATGCCATCCATACTCACAAGACTTTTAACCCCTCCCGTCCCCGTTAGTGAAACGAGGGAAAATGCAATGTTTTTTCCCAGACTCTAGAAGTTCCCTGCGGAGAACTGAGTCATATATTGCTTTTTGCTTCTGTTAGCCACATCATCAGCTCCAATGAGACCATTCCAGTACAGCATTTGCTTTAAATTGTTTTTCTACTTGGTGGAGCAGATGTTTTGGTTTCCTCGCTGAATTTCCCTTTGGATACAATATAGCTTCCCTACAACTACCTTAACCTTGGATGTGATTCAGCCTCTTTCTCATTTCAGCACAATAGATCCAGTGCAAATATTAGTACGTATCAACAGAGGTAATTGAAAGTGGGAAAAGAATGAGTATACAGCGCTCGGTACACAGGAAGACTTCAAGTAGTTCACTTGGCATATATTGAATTTCATTATCTGAAATAGCCTCGTCTGAATGCAGATCTCAGTCCTTCAGTGTTGCTGACGAGTTTATATTGTTTGTCAAGGTTGAGTATTGGCCCTCCCCTTGATCACTGATGCAAATACCAGCGACTTCTACAGCTCTTCATGTGATACCAGCACCCACTGCAAGGAGATTATTAAGTCCGTTTCTGCTATCAGCTTGCAGTTTATATTAAGGCATTTTTAACTTGTGCTTGCTGGACTATGAATATATATATTTACTATGTTACTATACAGTCTGACATACTGAAGTGAAAATGCACTGCAGTTTGTCGTTTCCTTCACACAGAATTACTCAGAGTACAACTGTATCCATACAGCAAGGAAGCTGGCTGTCAGTTTTGCACAATCAGTGATTAATCTCACACATTTGCCTCTCTCCTTGTGATAAAACAAATGCTTTGGAGTCCAAGGCCTTACAAGAACTACTCGTTTTAACAGTTGGCATTTCTTATGCCTGTCTAATGCAAACTTTCACAATCTGCTACCCAGTTGGAGAACAGGAACAGAGCCCCAGAGGCATTTAGACTGAGGTGAGAGTTTAGACTGACTCAAAAACTACACCTGTTCTGTAATGACTCACGCTCCTCACTGAGTGTAAATCACAGGCATGATGACGGTTGTACCAGTTGGAAGTGGAGAGCTGACCTCTCCCAGCTTCTGAAGGCGGCCGGCTCTGCCGCTCCAGCCGAACGCCTGCCCTTTCCCTCCATCCCTTCCTCCCCAGCCGCCAAAAGCAGAGTGCTGGCCGGAGAGGGCTCAGGGCACCTCCCCACAGCCTCCAGTGCCAGGCCGGGCCATCAGGACAAGACCGAGCTCTGTGGTTTTCAAATTGCATTTAAAAGAAAACTCTGCTATTTTCTCTCCTAAAAAATAAATGCTGAATGCAGACTGCAGGACAGTGTGATGTGGAATAAGGATTTCATGGGCAGCTTTTTTTTCACAAACTACTTAGCTTGCTTGGCAGACCCTGTCAATGAAAGTGTTTGTGAGGTTATTGCATGGTCCCTGTTTCCTCTGCTCAAACATGCATTCCTTTAGCGTAACCATACTTAATTATGAAGGAAGCACAAGATGACACCACAATTATCCAGGATTACACACGTGGATTTTCTTTCTAAGGAGACTGTGGTAACCTTGCAGTTCACTTGTGAAAAGGTAGTACTTAGCATGAACAAATCTCATCTTCTTCGCATGCTGCATGAGCACTTCCACAGGATGGGAGAACTCCGCCACACCACCAAATAATGTTGCCCTTGAGGTACTTCTACCCCAAGATATTTTTGAGTTAGAATTTAATACACAGAAAAAGCAAAAGAAGAGAGCCTCAGTTAACCATATTCATTCAGTACATCCCTCATTGAGCTCTCTATGGTGATGCCTTTTCATGCTTTTATGATGTAACATCATAAAGATATCAACAAAAAAAAAAATCAGCATACAATTATATTAAAATCAACATTTTTGTACTTTTTATATTTTATTCTTGAAAATTAAGGGAAAAAAACTGAATCCTACAGGCTTTCTCATTTCTATTAAAATCAGATTCTCTTGTCACACCCCAATAACCATGTGTGTAACACAGACTGTCAGTGTTACGTACTAACATAAACAGCAGATATCTAAAGGGTTGCACTTGAAGGACAGTTGAATACACAAAAGTTTATGCACGCTATGACTCTTTAGCGTGAGAAGGGAGAGTTGCGGGGAGACTCTCCGCATGAGTGACGCTAAGAATGTGAATAGGGAACAATTACTCACTGTTTCTCACAGTCCAAGAAGGGGGTTATCAAATGAAATTATCAAGCAGTAGGTTTGAAACCAATAAAAAGATGTCATTTTTCACACAATGCCTAAGTAAATTTTGAATTGTGTTGCCTCAGTGCCCAGTACACAAAAGAGTACCAGGGCTCTAAAGACAATTAGACAAAGTAATGGAAGAAAAATCCATCAGAGGCTATTCAAGTCAGAGATTTGACCTCTGCCTTAGCTCTCTGGAAGACAGAAAGGTGTAAGGGGGAGGCATTGGTCTGGTTTTGTTCTTTGTTCATTAAGATCTCTGCTATGAAATGTTGTCAGGTAAGTGATGGAGAGCTAAAGCGACTTTTGGTCTGACCCAGCATGGTTGTTCGAGTGTTCCTAAGAAAGCTGACATGGTGTTTGAAAGTAGCCTCCACCCTCATTATTAAAAGCCTAGGCTTTTCAGGATAAGACTATTCCAAACTCTGCTTTCTTCCAGACTCTGCTCTCCCCCAGCACCCTGCTCCATCCAGGCACTGGGTGAAACGACAACAGAAATGACAAATTGTTGTATGGCAGACCAATTGTTCTATGGCAATTGATATCATAAAACGGTTACTACAGATGCAGTGCACAATAAGGGGAAATAATAGTCTCAGTAATGTGTCTCAGATAACCCATAATCCAAAAGGTAGTTATCCTTCCTACTACAAATGATGGAAGAATTTGCAGCTGGTGGGACAGATTGCTAAATTTGCCACTTTTAATTCCTTTTGTGGACTCACTCGGCATCTTGCAGGAGTCACCCCTTAATTTTGTAAGCTTACTCCCAAAAGCCTGGGTATCTCCTGTCTCCCCTGAGTGCTAAAGTGTGCTTAGTCGTAACCTGTCCCCATCTGAAAAGCACTGTTAAAAGCTACTCCTAGCACTCAGAATAAAATGAAGATGTCAAAAATCTCAGTGCTCAGTTCTCAGCACTGGATGATCCTGACTCCTATTAAAGCCATTTGGAAAGCCTTTTCGAAGAAAATTAAGACCATGAAGAAATAAATTCTGCATATTTATGCTATTCTCTTGCTTCTGTTGCACCAGAGATGAATGAGGCCTAAGAAACAAAGTTCAGAAGATCAGTGAAATAAAGAAGAAATATGCGTTATAAGTTAATTCATCTCCATTATCTGTCTTTTTAATGGATGAGAAATTGTAGAGTGATTATTTTTTCCAAAGAAAACAGAATGTTACTCGAAGGTGCCTGTGTCCTGTTTAAAGCAAGGGAAAACAAGAATAAATGCTGTTGGGAAAAAGTTTTGAATACTTGTTTTGTAACTGAATTTAAATACCATCATCCTAATTTAGCAGACGACCCAAATGCTTAACATTCATTTTGCTAGGAGGAGAAATGACATTAGCATAGAAGGTATTCTGATTTTTGAGCTTTGGCACATAATTATCCCTAAATCATTCATGACGTCAAACAATTTCTAGTCCTGTTCACACTGATGTTGAGTTTTATGTTTGCTTGACAGCTTGTATTACACTTGACCTGAGATCACATCAGTGATGGAAGAAAGAGATTAGCTTTGTTTTAATATATGTTGTTTGCTTACCAGCACATTATGGAAATACATAACAGCAGAGAAAAACACAATGAATACATTGGCAAAAGTTTGGTTACACCAAATAACGTTTGAGTTTCCTGAGTAAAGCATGTATGAAAGAAATTAGACACTTATTATGCAAAGTGACCTACAGGAATAAGTACGAAAGCTTATTCTAGATTAGATAATCAAACATAATTCAAAGCTCTGAACATAAAGAGCTGTTCCGTCGTGGACAGAAACGCAAACCCCAGTGCTTTTCAAGGCACAAAAGGGATGAGCTGCCATAAGCAGAAGAATAATCGAAGCCAACAAAGTTTTCGGCCAAATACATGAATCAGAATTTTGTAATTAGCACTGGGCAAATAATTGCTTCTCTGATTGAGTGACTAAACTGAAAAATTAGGATAATACTTAGCTCTGGGTCAGACACAAGTAATTGCTTGCTTTCTCTCATGGCAAAAATGACTGTTGGGGGGTGGGTTTTTTTGGTGGGAGCAGGGTGGAGAGGAAATGAAAGATCAAGCTGAGCTTTTCATCTAACTCAAAACTTTTATTTTTAACATTTACTTAATGCTGGCTAGAAATGCGAAGCGTCACTTCAAAGCAAAAATTCTCATTTGGATTTTTTTCAGTGCCTCTTCAGTTTTTGACAATCACTTGTTTTGAATTAGACTTAAATTCCTAAATACTTTAGCCTGATTCAAAATAGCACTTTTCAACTAATATCACTTGCTCGTTTTCTTCTTCTACGTTTATTGTTGCCTCCAAGTCCCAGGTTTTGACATTAAGAATAGCAAAGCAGCAGTTCGGAAGCAGAGAAAAGAATGAACTGCCTAGCGATGGACCGATTACTGGTAATAAGTAGTAAAGACTACTATTAAGGTATGAGTTTCAGAAAACTAACCTGTAAATTGACTCTCTCTTCTCTTTGTCCAGCTTCTGTGGACTGAATGGTACAGAACTGCAGACTAAGCAGCCTGAGAGGACTGATGTCCCTTTGCCTCTGCCCCCAGGGAGAGACCAGGCAGCAGGTCCAGCACACAAAGCAAAGGGCATGAAGGTACCCACCAAGCACCCAGCTGGCAGTTTGTAGGGTGCAGTCTTTACATTTAGATTCCCATACAGTTGACTATTGGATTTCTTCCTTCTTAACACTTCTACTTAAGCGTCCTTGTGGAGTCCCTATCTAGTAAGATACCTATAGCTGGTATGCTCAAATTGGAAGCTAGTTGTTCCATGGGAAAGGGACAAGATGAAAGCTAAAGGCCACCGACCTCTTCTGAGGAGCCATTTCATATTCTTCCTCACCTTCAGTCATTCCCTTCGGACATGATCTTGTTTCTCTTTCAGGGCTAAGTGTTGCACAAGGAAACAGAGACCTGACTGTCACTGGATTGAACATAAATTCATGGAGGGGGAGAGCAAGGAGGACTCTCCTGTTTCTGAAGCAGAGAATTTCTATACATCATGGCACAGGCAAATTATCCTAAATGGGGTAAGAAGGACTGTAACAGAAGCAAGGTCACAGCTCCACTCCCTGAGTGGTGCTATAAAATGGCTGATGGTGCAAAATCAAGGAGGAACTTCTACAATGCACTGTGTAAGTTACACATTCCTCCATGCCTCTAGGACCATGGACATTACCCCTGAGGAGCAATGCAGCCATATGCTATCTCTGAGCAGAGCTATATTTACAGGACCAAAGGTAGCCTGAAAAAATGTTCCCCGTAAAGTTGACTACTCAAAAAACCCACTTAAGTACCTACAGTGAATGTTTTTTCACCATGTATCTGGAATGAATATTCCAAATATTCACTTAAATCTGAAACCAAGCCAAATGCTATTGTCAATTTTTAAATTTGTCACATATATCTGTGACTTCACGTAAAGTAGAAGCAAAAAGCAATCAACCATCCTAAGGTCTTTCTAACTACCTGGCATGGCCTGAGCAATGGAAAGCAGGCTGAAAAAGAGATACATGAAAGTGTCAAAGGAAAACCAGGTGCTGTCCATAAGATTTACACACACACTCACAAAACAGACAAGCTGCAAAATCATCTGCATATTTATACAAGGTACCTTTCTACATAGTCCCCATATTCTCATTGAGCATGCATGCCATGGTGATGTAATGTTCCCGAGGTCAGGATGTTAACAATGTATTTTGCATTTAGCTTCAAAGATCACATCACATAATGTTCATCTTCTATTTGATATTAAAACTGCATAAAACCTTCTTCAGAGTATATCCCTCTACGCAAATTCCAGCTTGCCTTAGGTGCCACTTGCTAAATTAGACACACTCATTTTTTTAAAAAGAGCACAAAAAGAATTTTAAAAAGCACAGAAGCTTTTTCCCCCTCCAGTTATCCTATACTGCACTACTATGGAGCAATTGTTCAGCAGAGATAAGTTACGGTGAAATATCTCTTTTTGGACAGCAAAATGCCCTCATGCTTTCAGGCAAGCTTTTCCAGAACTATCAGTACAACGCTTTCCGATTTCTATCTTGGGGCAATAACCTTTAATGTAATTCAAATAACAGGCCATAAAAAGAAGTAAGAAAAGGAAGGAAATTGTCTTTAGAAGTAGTCTTAGACTATTGTAATTCCAATTTGCCACTGCTGCTGGATTCTGACATATAATATCAAGAGCACTATCAAGCAGCAAGGAGGAATCCAATGTGTTTGCCTTACAAACTGAAATGGGCTTTTTGCTTCCGACAATAATGGAGAAATCAGCCTATCTTTTGGAATAGAAACAGAAATGGCACCATTATTTATATGACCTGAAATTTACCTTTTTACCTCTCTCAAGAAGACATAGGCAAATGCTGTTCATTTATACGCTTGAGTAACCTCTTTTAAAACAACACTGGCATTATGCAGATTACATGAGCAGGGTTTTGTCAGAAGTCTACTTAGTGTTCATTGCTATGTAGTGGTCTTGGCTAGATCGACACACAGGAAAACCGTATCTGCAGGAGGCTGCAAAGACAGACAATTCTTAAATGGTTGAACAGCTTTGCAAAAAGCTGCATTCTCCTTAAATGAATCTGGGAATTGTCTTGTTAATTCAACTGTCTGGGGTAATTGTGGAGCCATCATCATGGCTCCTTCACACCACCATGTTCCTATACCAAAGGCATTATCAGATAAAAACATTCTGTGCCAGCTACTCCGCCGCTTGATTTTTGGGGACAACTGGGACAGAAAGAAATTAAGCCCCTGTGCTTAACCTTTATAATCAGGGAATTTTCCACTTGCTGATCAAGGAATGATTGTCAAGAAAAATTAAGACCAAAAGTCAGCTTTACGTGTTGGCATGGGCAATGTATAGAACACAGGCTTTTAACTACTATTAAGCAGCAGTATAGCTTAACAAAATCAAAATAAAGCTAAAAACTCAATTTCTGGTAAGCCTGTTATGAACTCTTCATAGAGTCTGTATATTTTAAGGGGTTATATATCGTATTGTGTTGTATTGTGTCATATTATACTATATGCTGCTGCACTGCATAGAGGAATGTATTATTGAAATGATGACCTGTCAAAACGCAGGGTTACGATTTGACCACAAGGTGGGAGCATTGCTCATCACACATACGCAGGGCACATCAGGATTTCTCTGTTCTAGCTGTTTAAGATACAAATATCCTGTATATTTCTGTGCTATAACCTGCAAACGTGCATGTTACTACTAGAACAATAAGTTCCCAGGACAAACACAAAAAAAGAACCTTTTATTTGTCTGTAATTGCTAGCTGAAAAAGAATATTTGAATAAACTGCGTTTTGGTCCCTGGAACAAAGAGTTGCACTGAAGACTTTGCATTGACGCTGCAAAATCTTTTCCCAATAGGAAAAAATAAGGAGGTGGTAGAGATAATCTGTGAAAGTGGTAATGGGGAGGAATAATTTTTTCATTTGTTGTCAGTTTTGTGAGCAGAAAAAAATTGCAAAAAAGAAAGTTTGTGAATGTAGATAAAAATTATTTCCATGTGACTGCTTACAATTTTCCATGCAAAGTGTTGAAAAGCAACTATTTCACATGGGAAAATCAGGTTTTCCAAAATGGTTTAATAATGTTCTATCCCACAGGAAACATTTGATGAACTACTTGTGCTGATGATGTCTCTGATAGGGCTGTGTCTTTATGTGGGAAATGGCAGCCCCATATCTCTTTTCTTGGAACTGAAAAAAAGGGAAGTGCTGAGTAACAAGCAGTATCTCCCACAGAAAAAAGCCAATAATATGAAGATTAGATTAACATGAGAAGGAGACTAGCCTACGTTCAAGGGACTTGCACAGGATTTTGAAGCAGTTAAGACCAAAATCTAAGGCATGACTGCAGCTTACATAGCCATCCTCAAGCTAGCTTTAAAGTAGTTGGCTTTGGGTACAGACAGACTCAGTCGTATGAAGCTCCTGCTAGATGCATACGTAGTTCCTTGCTGTCTCAGCGAGCCTGATCCCTGTTTCTGGGGGCATGCCCCCTTAATTATTTTTGGGTAGCTTCAAGGTAACTCTGACACAAAAGCTACATTTCACACCTGTGACTACAGTGTAGACATGTAGCTTCAATGCCTTCGTGTCCACATGTGATAGTTATTCTATGTGTCCCTGGCCACTTGGTTCCCCATGTAGTAGAAGGACAAATGTATTAGAAACATTTTGGCATGTATGTATTCCAATAACAAGATATTACAATAACTTCCTTTGTATATGCTTAAAAAGCAACTTGGACACAGATCCTGCAAAGATTTATGCAACATATGCTCTGCAGCTTTCTTCTCCAGGTGCAGGATGCCTGCGCAGTAGGACAGGGTAGCAGACTGACCTCAGCTGGGTACAGGGCTCTAGCTGATGCTAATGGGTGGTGGTGAGAAAGCTGAAGCCCTCATGGTAAATCTACACAAATGGGCACCTGTTTAATACAAATACACCCCAGCTACAGACTGAACAGAGGCTGTAAAACCCAAGGACCCTTGACCCTGCAAAAAGTCCAGGCTGAGTTTCACCTACCAGCAAACTACATGTGGTGAGTGCATTATAGCTGTAACCTCAATCTTTCTAACTCCCCCGCTTAATCTTTTTTTCCAGCATGTGAAAGACCATGTACTGGCACGTGAGAAAGCATATGTTCGGGTAAACATTTCAGTAGTCTGCAAACAGCTATGTATTATCCATGGATAATGTTCCTTTCTCCACATCCCTCACATGCCTGGTAAGGAGATGTGCTCTGGAGTGAGTAATGGGCAGAACAGGTTGTGCAGTATTTGTCAAAACAGAAGTGCCACCGTAGCACTTTCCTTTCTAAGGCGCATCATTCACAATTTTTCTCCTGATTTCTATCAATGGGATTGTTAGCTATAAGCTGTCTCTACAGCATCTGAATGAAAAACATTCAGCCTACAAATTGTCCTTGCATGGTTACAGTTGCTTATTCACTGTAATCAACTGGTCCTGTTGTATTGGTCTTTCCCCTAAGGTTATGAGCAGAACATTTTCTTACAGGAGAACGAACAGACATTAAATAAGTAACACCACACAAAGACCAGCAGCTTGCAAGGAACTAAATTCACACCCTCACTCTTCAAGTCAGCATGAAACATTCACTTCTTGGTCCTCTAGCCCAACTAAATAGGTGCCCCTAATCTTTCTGAGACCTTGAGAGTGCAGGCCTTCAAATGTAACCTGGTCCTCAAAGTTAGGGATTCCCGGGCAGCTCTCTTGGCTCGGCTGATGCTCCTGAGTCCTTCTAAAGAAGCCCCAGTCTTTCTGCGTCCACCTGGTCCTTCCAGGGCTGCAGCCTTCCAGCACAGCCGCTCCTCAGCCATCACCCACTGCAGTGGGGAGAGAAGCCATTCTGCCCATTATTTCTTCTGGGGCCTTGATAGTTACATACAGCACTGCACATATTCATGAACATCTGAAGAGTCGCATGTTATTTGAGTATTTGTACTTAATTTCTGCATGACCACAGAAAGAGTTGTGAATGGTACTTGTTCAAGACTGTTTTCCTGACAGACACTTGAGTTAAGTGTGTAAATAATATGACCTCTTAACAAAATAATTGAATTTTCCTAAACAATTGTTGCTAAGGGGCCTCTTTAACAAAAGTACATATTTATGTGTCTGAAATTAATACAAGCTTCTAGATGATTTTTTTTACATTTTTAGTTGAGGTATCACATTTTCTTCTTATTTATCACTTTGCTAAAGCAATAGGAATTTTAAGTAATTTCTTAAAAGGAAGCAATAAAAGAAAACATAGTATCATTCCAAACTGCAGTACTTACTATGAGGTTGTCTTTCTTGACCATCAAAACAAAGTACTGTATTATTTACATTTAGGAATAGCTGTGTTTCAGTGGGTTTCACTGAGACACGCACAAAGAAAATGTTAGCTCTAACATTTCTTTCCATTTATTTTGCTACCTCATACTTTAGCAATCGCTTTTGGAGCAACGTGGGTCCAGATACTATCTCAGAGCCCTGCGGTACACAGCTGAGGAGGTGCAAAAGAGTAAACATGCCATAGACCTTACAGCTGTTTTTCCACTTTGCTGGGGCTACTAAAACATCTGTGGACCTGTACTCTAGGCTCAGACTTGTTTGAAATTATTCCCAGATGCCCAAGAAACTGTCCTATGGCTTGGGATTGCTTCAGTTCAACAATGTTTCAGCAACATCCCTTTAATATAGCATCCTTCATAGGACCTCTATGCTGATGTGCTCACTCCTGCTTGCTTCCCACACCTGTGGTTTGACAGTGCTTGGCAAATTCCCCCTCAGACAATAAAGTCAAGAAAGCTTTGTGTTTGTATTGGTGCAGGATAACATGCAATCATGAAAAACAGGGACACCTTGTGCAGGTTTTTTCTTAGCTCTGTTTTTTGCATTTCCCATGCAGCCTGTCCTAACAGAGAGCAGAATACAGCCCAAAGAAAGTCAGAAGGATAGAACCTCACAAATCCGCATTTCCTATTAAGCAACTCTAATAATCCAGGATTTTTCTTGTAGGCACTGCACAAAAATTGATGGATAAGGCTTACCAAAAGAACAACTAAGTGGTACTAGGCATTATGTGAAAGGGATGATTTTCCCCCAGAATGCCCCAATGGCTTTTGTCAAGTGTAATGACTGTTTCTGTTAAGTCTGTTTCTGGTTACCACACAATTTTTTGGTTTTAGAATAAACTGCGGATGTTTAGGAAACAATAGATTGCATATAAAAATGGGTGACAAAATGTAATAAAATGTTGTCCTTACCATCTGTTTTCTTTGATTCATCCCCCACACTAGACTGATCTTTTTTGTCCAACTTATTGTCTTCCTTTAATTCACCTAGAAAGAAGCAATTAGAAACGCTATAAGCATTTTAATGCAGACTGCAGTTTATTAATGCCTGTAACTCAATCAAATTGCAACATCCAAAGGAGATGTTCCTTAGGATAAAAGGTCTGAATTCACAAGGAACTGGATTAACACATTTTCATAGAATAAAGCACCAGACAAAATTTATCCAACTCCTACAGAAAATCAAGCTTTACAATCTACTTTTAAATTTATTCTAATTGTTAACACCTTTTTAAGTGCACAGGCAAACTCATACTCCCTCTGGTTGTACATAGGCCATTAAAAACCTGAGAACTACCTTCATTTCAAATTCAGGACTCTGAGACGTTTATGCTTTTAAAGGACTAAGACCCTGCAAGACTTCATCATAAGTCTCTGCTTTAAAGAACCAACTTAGATATCCCAACAGTCCCATATAATTTTGTCTTACTTTCTCTTACAAGTTTCCTTTATCCACAAATTCATTTGGGTTGCTCCTTTGATGACGGTATCAGGGAACAAACAATCATCCTAGCATTGATCACTGGCTTGAGAGTCTCTATAGCAAACCAGGAAAGCAAGGCCTTTGGCAGAGCAACGGTTGATGCAGAATGAAAATGGCAGCTTGAGCTGGTGCGTATTTTATGAAGCCAGCAAGGTTAACCAGAGTCATTCTCATTTTCTGTCCTTTATTAGTCATACAGCAGAGCACATCAGACCCTCCCAGACCATCCCTTCATTGGATGAGAATGCCAAATGCAAGATCAAATGAAAAATAACTTATAGGGAGAGGTCTAGCAGAACAGGGCTCTTTCAGCTGCAGTGTCCAAACAGCAGCAAAGAAGGTGTCCTTCCTTCAGATGTCCAGAGAAGCAACAGCAGCCTGCCCAGGTAGGAACAGGCAGCTTGTCCCTTCCCCCTGGAGGGGTAGCAGTGAACTTGTGACCCACACCTCAACACAAAAAGCTGTAAAAGTCTCACTTCAGAATCTTGTTAATGTGAGGTATGTTACAGGGCTGTATTAAAGTAATGCTTATTCCATTTGTATTACTATTTTTGTTACTATAACGACTTCACAGTTTCTGGATCAAGGTTATAGGTATTATATGTTAAAGAGGATCTGATCTGCCTTCAAAATAGTCATGGCCAGTGGATACTTATTTTTGGAACAGCTCAAAAAAAGAGAAATTGTAGAGAAGCAAAGTCTCCCTCTTTCACATTCGTGCCCTGACCACTAGAATGTTTGTTATTCTTGGATGACAGAGAATTGATCTCTCTCTCCAATTAAGTTTCATTATAGTATAAAAGAGGAATGGTTTTCAAATATTAAAATATTTAACAAGATGGAAAAAACATGTCCTGTTCAGTTCCCATTCAGAGCCAAAACTTCTCATTTTTTTCTTCCTAAGCTCACTGTGGGTGAGAGAAAAATGAAAGCAAGATGATACAGGACAAGCAGCAACCTCCTCAGCTGATCATATTGCCACTGACTTGGGGTCCTTGAACAGAGAGGTATGAGCAGCTCCAGGGAGAGTTGAGGTTTCTACTTGATGAAGGTGGCCTCTAAAAGAAGGACACTGTCTTCAGGAAATGAAATGAAAATGTATCTAGCGAAGCACAAAAGTCTTCTCGCATTTCCTCCACCATCGTATGGCTGATGGTAATGATGAGCTAATAATGCTTTGTTTGACCATTGCATAAAGAAGTTGCTTGGCCCTAAGCGCGTGCAGGAAAAGATGATGAACACCCACACATACGTTATTTCACAGTTTGATCTCTCCGAGAAAGCACACGGGCAGCGAGTGACTGAGAGAGATTTCAAACTCGTCTGACAACACAATTTCTGAACTTTCATTGAATATAACTTATTATGAATAGGGGACTTTTGAGTATTGTAATATCTACCCTGCCATACTGCCAGCAGCGGAGCAGAATCATGATCATAATGATCTTTTTGAAAGGGATTACAAAGGCAGAGAAATAATAAGGCAAATACTTTACAATGAGATATTAACATATAGGCGTAAAGGAAGCTGTGGTGAACCAGAGATATGAATGTTAAGATTTCATCAGTCTCCAAAGGCTCTGCGGTGGTTGTACCTCATAAAGGCCTTTTCCCATAAATTAAGGAGCAGAATTTTTTTTCCTGAGGAAGACACTAATTTTCAGAAATCATTATAATTCTTTTCAAAGCATTTTTGACACCTGCAGCAGAGAGACATTGCAGAAAAAGGTACTGTCAAAATCACTAGAGCACACTTAACCCCCGTATTGTTAGAAGCATGTAAAACAAAGGTTGTCAGAAGAAAAGTCTGATGCAGTCTAACTGGGATTTCATATGTCCCCAACCTTTTTGTCTCCTTGGGGGCCCCATTCCTATTCACCCACGTAACACTGCCTGAAGAAAAATCCCATACATAACAGAGCATGACAGCTCGGATCCCCATAGTCCTTCCAATCTAAAAAAAACCTAATGATGAAGGGATCGCTGGGAAAGGCCAGCAGCCAAGTCAAATACATGAGAATCATATCAGGAATGTTTTAAACAGGATTTCTGCCTCTGCTGCCATCTAAACTCACTGCCTGAGCCTAGGACTTTCAAGGCCTGTATGCTCACTCAGACTTTTTCTAAGAGGATGCTTCTAAGTTTTTTGCTGGTTTTGGACTGACTAATACTAGCCAAGTTTGTGACAAGTCACATGTGGCTGTACTGCCATTTTTTGATAACGGCTTCAGGGAGCAGGAGCTGGGGAGGGAAAGACAGTGAAATGGCCAAGAGACCACTGATCTGTTCTCATGGATCTGATTTTTTTTTTTAATGTTTAATGCAATTTTCAAACATTTTTCCACCTTTTTTGGGTGCAAAATGTGATTCTTATTTTAACTCAGTTCTATAGCAAGTTGAAACACTGGAATAAAATTTCTGACAAAAAAAAATCTCCATAAAAATGCTGATGACTGCCCTAATAAAAAAAATGAGCAAAGGAAGCATAAATAAAATAACTCTTAAAAACAGAGAGGGGGAAAAATCCTCTGTCCCAAAACATATTTATATCTGAGAGTCAGTTCAAAGATACCTTTAATTGCCTTAAAAAGAGTTTATAAGCTAACTTTGGCTTTTCCTCTGTCCGTTACCCAAGCAATGAAGCTGTTCATTGAACCAAAAATATTTGTTTCAGCTTTTAAGTGTGTATCGTAACAGGCTGCTTCATTTCCAGGAGAAAAGTAATTTTTTCCTTTCCTCCAAAAGTGGCAAGCAGGTATGATGAACCCCATCATTTATGGAAGAACACTACTTGGGAGTTAATTTACAGATTCCAGTTCCCATATGCAGGTGACTATGCCAACGTCCAAGAAGAGGCTCTGGGCCCAGGACATCCTTTTTCAGGACATCAGGTACCCCCACCACTGAGGTGAGATACTGGGTTTAGGGCTGGATTCACATTTCAGTGGAAGGAGAAAACTCACCGTTCTGGACATGCTGTTTCTCTTCTCCCATTGCATGATGACAGTCTGTTCCCTTATCTGTCCTAGGTGCGTTTTCCCCTTGAGAGGCTTCGTGTTTGTTCACCCCAGTTTGCCGAGTCCCATTTACATGATTTTTCTTGGAATCTGTGCTTTTGTTTTCCCCAGGATTTGGTTCTTTGCTGTTCTCTGTCTTTGCTGCTGTGGCATCTTCAGCTGGCTTCTTCTCATCCTTTTCATCTGTTTTCTTTTCATCTGTTCCCTGATGAGCATTTTCCTCTGCTTCTTTCTTAGCTTTTTCTTCTGCATCCTCAGCAAAGAGAGAAGCAAAACGAGAAAAGAAATCATGATTATCAGTCAATTTGACAAGAATGATGCAACTCACACATCTAAATCTACTTCAGCTTTTTACATGCAAACAGCTTTTACTTAGATAAATGTAGGAATTGACAAGGGAAAAAGAGCACAGGAGAATATTTAAGAAAGTATTCTGAAAAAAACCACCCCATGTTGCCCTAAATGTACATTATGTGCATGTCCTTTTTTTACCATATAAGGTTCACCTTTGAAAATGTTCCTCAAAATTCTTAAAAGGCAAATTAAAAAGAGATATTAGCTATTGAAGGCTCTAGGGGTGCCAGGGTTAGTTTCATTTTTGACACACAACAATCAGTCAAACGACATTCAGTTTATCTCATACCGTACCATGTAACTCTAAGCACATAAAAAGTCTTGGTTCTTTGATATCTACTTTTTTTCCTTCTTGTTCCAGGTTGCTTCCAATGCCAGCTTCCTAATCTCTTCCCTTTCACTTACCGTTATCCTTTCTTTATGGCTCTGTCCTTTCTTGGCAGACTAATATATTGCTACTAGTACTTGCCCTTCCATCCCAGAAAGTCTTACAGTCAATCACAAATATGCAAAGGTATAAATTAAAAAGTGAGTGTTGAACAACAGCAGCATCTCAAAATATTGTCATTCCAAAAAAAAAAAGTTCACAGAGAAGCCAATTTCCCCCATTCAAGATACTGCTCTTGTTCTTATCCAAACCTGGGGTCCTGATGCAGCACGCACTTACAACATAGGTTGCAAATTACTTTGGCTCCAGGTGTTGAGACCACTACATTTCTAGCCCAGGTCGGGTACAGCACACCCCCCCAGACTCAGCTGCAAAGGCTCTGTGTGGCTTCCTGCGTCACACTGGAAAGCAGGACAGAACAACCCTCAGCGCAGTCCTCAAGCTAATAAACCCATCTGGGTGCGCACAGACTCTGGGCAGAGACTCCATAATTTTCTCCCCCTTTTCCATGATCAATAGAGAATAAATCTGTAGAAGCAGCTGAGTAGCTCAACACACACTCAGTTTGGAAGCTGCAAGCTTATGCAGCTTCAGAGCATATCTATATCCATACCGAGTCTAAGCATTCAGATGTGACTGCTCTATGCCTGTATTCAAGGCTTTTGGGTCGGCAATATCCCAGCCCACCCATCACCCCATCATGGACAACCAACTGCACTTTAATTGTGATAGGAATCACAAATAGATGTATCTCCTGGTTTCTGAGAGACTGTGTAAGCTGATGAACAGACAAACAGATCCTACAAAACACAGAATAAAGTCTACCTTGGTCCTATGGAAGCATTCTTGACACCTGTAGGGAAGATGTTTTGCTCCTTACAGGAGCAGGGTCTTGGCCAGTGAATAAAAATTACAAAAGAATTTCTAAGTGTCTTGACAAATACTTCTTACGAGTGAATCAGAACTGGTTTTGAGAAAAATGTACCGATGGGATACAAGAGAGAAAGGGGGAAAGCCGTCTTTATAAGAAATGCCAATCTATATTTCCTTGCCAGCAGCTAACTAAAGTTAATTAATTTATAAATTAATAAATTATGCTCACACAAAAATGTAATTAAATTAGATATGAGCCTCCCTCACTTTATTAATCGTTCCTGAAATCTATGGTAGCTTCCATAGATAGCTCAGCTATGCATGTTGATATTTTCCCTGGAGTCTCATGGTATACAGGATTCCTCTCATTTGGGGATCTGAAAAAAAATGCTGCATTTTGCACCTGAACCACAGGAGAGAGATTCGGCTCAGGAGACTGGGGCTTGCTACAGCACCATTGGACAAGTGCCTCTTGTCAAAATTAGTGTCAGAAAATACTTTATCTAAATGGTGCTTTGCACATCAGGGTGTTTGATTATTCTGGTTTTTTAATTTGTAGCTATTTAATGATGATCCTTTAAGCAAAAAGAGATCAGTAATAAACCCACTTAATTTGCCCCCACAGTCCGAGAAATTTTCTATAAATACCACACTCAGGATAAAAACAGCTCACTGATGCTTCTAGGGACAACGCCATTACCAAAGGGAATACAGTATTCTACAAATCATTTAATAATAATAATAGTCATAGTAATAATAATAATAGATGGGTTTCCTCCTCTTCTGATCCCCAGTTGCTATTTGTTGTCAACCAACAGTTAAATGCTTTATCTGTCTTCTCTTAATAATTCTTTTTTTTATTGGCAGAGCATCTTGATGCATTGCAAGACACCGGTTTGACGGGGGTCAGCAATTTAATATCCTGCTGTGCGGCAGGCCCTGCTGCATATGGCTAAGGCAGGCAAGGCAGATGGAGCGGGGTGCAGAGACTTGCTGCAAGTCAGGAGCAAGACAGCAGCTGAGCAAAGGTTTTGATGTGAGGGCTCTGGAGTCCAAGAACAGTTCCTTAGTCCCCAGCCCATACAAAGGTATGCTGAGCCATACGTTTGTATAAATCCTTCAGGTTAAAAAAATATGCATGCACAAAGCACATTTAAAAGTTAAATAGCCAGAATCTATTATGATTGACTGTATATATTTGTTTTAGGTGAAATGTAAGATATGTTTTATTTATTTCCCCACAGGTCTCTCTTGCATATGGGATTTTTATCTAGTAGATCCCTAGCAGACAAGCAAATATGTACGGTACATGTTGAAATGAAATCCTTAAAACTAATTAACTGTATTGGCTTCATTCACTCAACACTCCTATACTGTGAGACACTGACCATGTTAAATGCTTTGTTTGGTTGGTTAGCTTTAATTTGTTTGGTCCACAAAGAACCGTGAAATAGTAAATACCAATTAAAAAAAATAAAAAGCTAAGAAAAGCCCCTGGCAAATAAGCAGATTTTGAATTATGTTTTTGTTTTCATTTTCATGGAATGCCTAGAAAGGCTTTTCCTGAATGGCAAGTTTTAGTCACAAATGAAGATTTAATTTGAATAATAATGTGTGCTTTCCTGCACCTTTAGACAGGCCTTTCAGTTGAAGAGGACCAATCTGCTCTGGCAAATAGGAGAGCTACGCCAAATCTTCCATCAGCCCTGAAGCCAAGGCCACATAACACATTAAAATCGAACTCCTTCCATTT
This sequence comes from Aptenodytes forsteri, assembly GCF_000699145.1. NCBI lineage: Eukaryota > Metazoa > Chordata > Aves > Sphenisciformes > Spheniscidae > Aptenodytes > Aptenodytes forsteri. The sequence goes on along the minus strand of NW_008794631.1, from coordinate 2,603,730 downwards.
ACATGAAATACAACAACTCCATTAAATAAGGGTTTGAGTAACAAGCATTCAGCTCAGAGAAGAAATTGTATCACAAACAGTTTCATGAAGAAAAAAAAAATCAGTGATACATTCCTCCTTTTTTGGTTCCAAAGTTGGTCTAAATCACCCCAGGGCTCAAGGAGACCTTGGGCAATCATCCAGCCCCTGGAGGCAAGGGGCAGTTATACCTAAGTCGTTTTCAACAGATGGCTCTCATTAGTTCCGAAAGATCTCCAACAGTAGAGATTTGCCAATGTCTAACCTATTACCAGGTTATAATCACCTGCCAATTTTTTGTCCTCTTAACAGCCCAGGGTATTTGAATAAAAAAATAGTTTCCTTATTTTGCAGCTGCAGTAGTCTTCAGAAAACTGCTTTCAGCTATAAACCTTCTCAGCTATAAATGACAGTTATCATCATTTGCACTGCTGTACTCTGTATTGTCTGCAACTGGTCCATATGTTTCCTGAACTGCAGTGGCCAAAACTGGACACAGCACTACTGTGGGGGCCTTGTTACTGCTGGAAAGACAGGAAGAATGCCAGAGGGGTCTTAGAAGCAAGGTCTGTTTTGGGTTTTTTTGGTTTTGGGTTTGTTTTTTTGTTTTTTTTTTCAACAGCATGACAATATTGAACCCTGGTCAACTTGCAACCAACACAGCCCTCATATTCTTCTGAAATATTTGCAGTCCCTCCTAGACTGACGACATCATGAGCATTTGCAGCATAGTTCCCAATTCATTATCCAAGTTATCACCAGAAATACGAAACCAGCTGTGATTCCAGAATATCCTGTCCTTCTCCCCTGAACTATCATCTATACCTCTTTCAATCTTAACAGTGAACAACTGATAACCTATCTCTACAAATGCCGTTCCAGCTATTTTTGCACACACTCTGAGTCTGACTCATGACTTTAGGGGACCTCCCTCACAAATATTTTTTTTTCCTCCCATTGTCCACATCCTCTTCATTACGTACACTCACACCATGTAAGAAGAGTGTAAGGCACAGATGAGTCACAATGTTCCTATCTTTCTGAATTCAGTGTAGGTTGTTGACCTTGAAAAACAGATTCTTTCAAACTAATAGTGCTTACTTGGAGAATAATTTGATTGAAGAAGAGCTTGAAGAAGAGGTCAAAAGAATTTTTATTCTTTCACTAAGAAGCCTGGCTGTTACCTTTGGTGGCTTGCGATTTCCATTTCTCCCGGTTCTGCTGCACCACCTCAGTCCAGGTGGCTTTAAAACATTTGAAGTCCACAGTGAGTATGGAGCAGTTGAGTGAGGCACTTCCTTCGGACCCAGTGCTCTTGACACTTGATCTTTTAACTTCGGAGGGACTAATGCTATTCAGACTGGGACACAAGATCACAAAACACAGAAGAAATCAGTATCCCATACACCCAAATACAGCTAAGAAGAAATAACGACTGTAAGTCTAGATAACTTAACAGAGTCAACCAGGAAAAACAAAAACTAAGCTTGAATCCCTCATCCTCCCCTCCCTCCCTCCCACCCCAGGGCAACCAGTATTAAAGCAAACAGCACAACCTGAGCCAGTATTAGAAATAAAGGGCAGCTTTTCCCTGCTTATTTTTTGGTATGCATAGTCCCTAAGAAATAGAATCACTCAAAGTGTTGCCATTACCTTTGTTGTGCATCTTCACTCCCTAAATATTCATTGGAGAGTCAGACAATTCTAGAAATCAAATATGTCAAAGGAGGAGCCTCCTAAAATTCACCAATGGGAGCCATTAGGCACAGGACAGGAGGCCAGCCTTTGTCCAGGGCTTGGTGAGCTCAGCTGAGGCTGAAATCAGGCACTCATTTCAGTTACAGACCCTACAGTTGTCTTTCAAGGATGAACACTTCATTGTGCACATTTTAATAAAGGCAGCAAGATAACTGACATAGAAAGATACTAGTGCTTACTCTTTGTGTAACAGCCCAAGAGTAAAGAAGTCACTTGGGAGAGAGAATCCTGACTTGGTAGCTCTACTCGAGGGAGCACTAGCTACGTGGCATTTGAATCCCAAGACATGCCCTGTCCATGAAACTATTAAAAGAATAGTTTCTCTACAACAGCAGAGCAGGTTGAATGGGCCAAGACTCCTTACACCCAAACTCCAGGTGAATTCTGGTGGTACTTCACACATTTGTGTAACCCTAAATACTATCACTAAAGTGTGCTTATACTTCCCAGTCCTCTTTTGTATTTCAACCCCATTTATACTTCTAGACATGAAGAAATGAGTGCCTCCCAACGACTCCCTCTACCTTCTCTTTGACATTAGTGACTGAGAGCACACTAAAGTTCACCTGATTGCATGGCTACAACCATTTGTGCTCACTGCCTTTGGAGGCATGGCTCAGGTTCATGCCAGCCTCCCTCTTTGCCCTCCTCTGGGCTGGAGTTTCCCTGCAACAAAGTCACGTCACAAGGTGAGCTGTGGTGTTGGCAATGCGGATATAGGGCTTTAAGCCACATGGAAGACATATACTGTGGAGATGAAACCAGGGGAGTTGGGTGCAGTGGCACCATGTGCAGAGTGAAGGGTGAGGGCGCATGGTTATTCACCTGGAACGCCTGAACCCGGACATGCCAGAGCGGGAAGCTTCATCGATGAGTGGTGTCACAATCTTCTCGGTCATGTCAGTCAGCACAGTAAAAGTGGGTTCCACAATGAAATCAATGAAACCTGAGCAGAAACACAAGCAGAGTCAAGCAGGCAAGAGAAGGATTTATGTGGAGTCACTGCTTCAGTGATCACAGACAACCACGCTGTAAAAGACAGAGTAAAAAAAAAAAAATACCTTGAAAGAGGGATAGGCAAATACTAGAACAGGAAAATGGAGCTATGCATTAATCCCTGACCCAAGAGCCTGGATATAGCATGCAATAAAAGGTACCTACTTAAACACTGGAAAGAAACTGTGGCAAATCAGAATGTAAACAGATGCATCAGAACTTGTTTTATACAAGTTATAAGCCAAATTCCTAGCGGATTTGGATAAATTTAAGCCAAATTCCTAGCGGATTTGGATAAAACCCAGTTTCAAAGATGAACTCTCTAAAAGCAGAAAATTAATATAACAGTAATAATACTGGTAAGCTTTGCTGGTTTGGAGTTACATGCACACGTCCCTTACTGCGTATCAGTGGGTTGCTGTGAATATTCTCTCCTCAGTGCTCAGCCAGCTTGTTCTTGTTGATAATAAAACACATTTAGATGCTTTTACCCCCATTTTTTAATATAAGGAAAGGAAAAAAATAAAGGGCCAAATAATTTCTAATTCAGTATACAGTATACAGAGATGAATACCGCTCTGATCTGAATGTTGGGAAGGGCAGACTGAAGGGCCCTGTGGCCATAAGCTCATGAAATGAAAGAAAATCCAAGTTGCACAGAAAAAATGTGAGAGTGAGAAGCTTATAGTACCTTACATCTTCCCCTAAATTCTCACCTGGGGCAAGGGCTATTTCTTATGTTCATTTTAGCACTTCACTTAGCAAATTTCTTAGTGCTGCTGGTAGCCAAGAAAACAATGATGTCCTTAATCCCTCCTAATGCACATCGGGATTCAGGTCTTCCCCTACTGTTACAATTTTTAAAGATTTGGTAATTATCAACTATTAATTACACATTCATAATATTACCATTTCTCTGACTGGGTCATGATATGTTTCTACAACAGACCCTGGCAATTCTAGGTGACAACAGAACAATAAAAGGAGAAGAGACCACATGGTCCAGGCACCAGAATTCACAGATGCTTTGATCCACATCTTGAGTGCAAAGCAGTTCAGCATCCTTCTAGTTTTATTTCCCTCCCCTGATTTTTGCTAAATTTCTGAAACGATGGGTAAGTAAGTGTATTTTCATGCCTAGCCAAATTAAAAACGTTTCTTGCAAGTTCTCAGAATTTCATACTAACATTCTGTAAATCTGGAGAAAATATGCATCCAGTCTTATCTGAACATCTGAATCACGTGCCTCCATAACACTGAGACAGTGTTACCTATTCAAATTTAGGGAAAAAAGAACTCCCTTCCTCCCAGGGAGTTAATCAGAAATGTATGCAGTATAAAGCCACAACAGGAAATTGTGTGCTAGATCACAACCCAGATAATCCCAGCAAACTTCATACAATTTTTTAAAACACTGGAAATTGTACTGACTGAGAACAGTGTTAAGTGTGCCACAGGAATCCTGAGGACAATGAAAACTTGATTTACATATGCATGTGTCTGCCTGTCTATATGTCTCTTCTAGTCCCCTTCACTCAAAAGAATTTTTACCTCTTAATGATCAAAGAAACCCAAGCCATGGTACCTTGTCACTTCTGCTTGGCAAGTTATACCACTGCCATTTGCTCCATCACCACTAACAACCCTGAGACAGGCAAATCTCTGATACCAGATGCATGAGTGTGTCACTAACTTCAGCAGCGGGGTGGTGGGATCTGCTTCCTGAGATACTCGACATTCACACATAAACACAAGGTCCAGCTGTAAACATCTAAGAAACAAGTTTTCCCTGGGAGAAATCTTGCATCTCATCAACAAAGACAGGCAGAGGTGGCACAAGGGACCACAGGTAAACAAACTGAAAGACCTAGGAGAACTTTTCTTTGATAAGTGGTATTTTTTCCTCTATTCTCTGAATAAGTTATTCAACTATGTTATTTTGAAATGGGGATTATAATAAAGTTGGGAAACATAATCTGCTACCGTAGAAACAAAACCTAGGACTTTATTAATAATTATGTAACTTATGCCATATTGCCAAGTGCCTCCCCCACACCGTGTTCTCTCTCTTCTTACCTAAAGACACTGTGATTTAAATATGGTGATTTAGTTTGCTAATTAAAACCCCTGAATATCAAATAATGAACCTGGGAGTTTAAACCTATTAATGCTAATGACCATTTTATCATCCTTTTTGTTCTTCAATAGAATGAATGTGGTAAATATTTCTGTACCCCAGCGACTAAGATGATTTTACCAATTAACACTGCATGCTGAGGGTGGATTCCAGGCACGTGCCTAGCGTTCATTCATTCCACCTGAGGACACAACTTCATTCACCACGGCAAACACTGGCAGGAGGACAGTTCCCCCAAAGCCCATCAGCAAAAAAAAAAAAAAAAAAGAGAATCATCAGCATGCACTCATCAGCCTTTACCCAATGTTTTCTGAAGCTGTAATTTTCTTTCTTGCCAGCCAAAGGACAAAAATAAAAGGATGCTGCTACATTTATCAGCTGCAAAAGAGGACAATGACAACAAAGGCTGATCTCCAGTCAGACAAGCTTTCTACAGTCTGAGACAGAGAGAGAAGCTTTAACTGCTGATATTCTTCTTGGGAAATACAAATCTTGGCCTGGTTTTCTTTGCAGTTTGTTTGTCTCCCCCAGTCTGATAAGCAGCCTGACTTCTGGACATGAATCTCTTCTGATTTCTGTACTTCACTGTGGTACAGAAATATTTACCACACTCATTCTATTGAAGAGGAAAAAGGATGATAAATTGGTTATTAGCATTAACATTAATAGGTTTTAAAACTCAGGTTCATTACTTGATATTCAGGGGTTTTTAAATATCAATTTAAACTCTGAACAATTTCTTCACAAACTGAAGCAACAGGAGAGAGAGACATTCTTTCTTTTGAGGAAGCTTTTGCTGTTAGACTGCTTCATTTCCATGGAAAAAGTCCGTACTGCAAAACCTTCAGTCTGCATTTGTGAAAATCTTCTGTTAATAAAAATGCTTGCCCACTGTTGTTGCATCTGCAGTGACCTTAGGGCAGGAAACCAACAACTACAAACAAGTCGAGCCACCACAACAGGATTTCTAGGCTTTGTCCCTGACAGAACCAAGAGCACAATTTTATTTCACAAAGGGCAGAGGGTTTTTATTTGTGGGAACTGATGGCTGCTTGCTGCAGATAATAGCACGATTTAGAATTCAAGAAGAACTTACTTTTGCAAAGAAATGTAGTAATTACTATTCCAGGGAACAATTTGTTAAGGCTATTAATCAGGTAAATAAATGAACGTGAACAGATTATTTGTCTGAGAATCTAGCCTACAACTTTGAAAGCCTTACCTCAGCAGATAGCCAGAAATATAAGAGGTTTTGATTTAACAAAGGAGATGTTACAGAAAGACTCTGCCAATATATGCAGCAGACTGAGAAATGAAAATTTTATAATGTTAGGAGGCAAGATTTATAGAGAGCAGCCTATTAATGTCCATGGATTACTAAACTGCACAAATCAAATATAATGACAAACAGTAAATGACTAAATAAGGCTGCCTTTGCATACTGACGAGAGCCTCTTTTGTAAGTTGGAATTGTGTTGTTGGTTTAATTCATCATTAATTTTGCAGTGGCTTGACACAAGGGGCATCAGTGCAGAAGTTTCTTGGCTTTCCTGGCCTTCCTGAGCAAAGGAGCACAAAAGAGGACAAGGAAAACTGGTTTCCAAGCACACACAACCCTACGTAGAAGGATGCCGTGGGAAGCAGAACTCTTCTTCCTTGTAGGGAGTGAGGGACATATCTGAAAGCTGATAGAAGGGATGTGAAAGAGAAGTCTCTACATTCACTTCCCTCCACACCAGCCAGAGAGAGAGAGAGTTTATCTTCTCCCACAGCACAGCAGTAGGTGTAGTGTGCCCAGCAGTCCTCAACATGGGTTTTAGCTGAGACTGCAGTACTTCAAGTTTGCTGCTGCTTCCCTCCGCCGAGCTGCTGGCAGAACACAAATGTCCTCAGCAGCTGCACTGCGCTCTACACACGTTCCCGCTCTTCTGGGTTACCGTTGCAGAGGAGTAAACGCTACAAGTCTGGCAACCAGGCCAGGCTTGCATAGGGCTTTCAAGTTCAGATTCTTGGCTGAACTGTCTAAACTTCCAAAGCCAGAAAAATCTGGGATGGGGTCCCTCAGAGAATGGCTTGCCTAACAGGAACAATGAAATAATTTTAAACAGAAACGGCTCTTAGCCACAGATATGAATCTCAACTTTCCTAGGCTCAGGGATGTCTTTGTCTTGTTCTTTGAGAGAAATTTCATACTTCAAATTCTTCGTTTGTTTTCCTTTAATACATTCTCTCTCTTTCTGCTTCTGGTCTCAGTTCCCTCATTTTTAGGGTCCGTGTTATCTTTCTTCTGTTATTCCATTTGGCACCCTATTCTCCAGTTGAGGTTAGATCACATTCTTCTGTCTACTTCACTTACTTCCTAGGTATAAAAATCCACCCACAAATCCACCTTTTCTATTGTCTTTTTTTGCCCCCAGCCTCCTGAACAGTTTTACTTCACTTAGTCCCTCTTGTCTTCTCACCAAATACCAGGCTTGTTGCCTCATCTTTCTCCTACTTTTTCACTCAATAACTGGAGGAGAGGTAGAGAAAGCGCTGTTGGTGAGTCTGTAAAAAGATCTCCATTTCTGAATGGGTGGAGCAGAAAAAGTTTTGCTATTTGGTTGGCTTCAGTGAAAAATATTGGTTGGATTGAAGCGCTGGGAGGGAAAGGGTGGGAGGAATAAATGGAAAAACACACAATAGGTTTTGCCCAGGTCATCAAAGGGACTGACATTACATTTTCATATACGCCAATGATATCACAACACATTGCCGTGTGCACCTCATCTTCACAGCTCAGAAAACCATGGAGTAGTGTCATAACCAGGCACTGTAGTCATCTCTGCAGACACATCAGAGGTAACTTGGTTACTGCATGGAACCACCACCATAAATTTAATGGTTCCTCAGCTTTCAATTGTTGATCTGGGGAAAATAACACCATTGTGCTATATTTCTTCTCTTTAACATACTTCCAAATGATGAGAGATCACCATGATCTTAGCCCCACAGGGAGGAGTAAGTTTTGCTTTTAAGATGCTACTTTGCATGTACCAAAAGGGACATACCTATTTGAGACTGAGCAACCATAGTAGACTTGCGATCACACAGTGGAGAGAAGGGAAGCCCTAGTTCTGCTTCTTTGTCACCCTAAAGAAACAAAATTGAGAAGAAATTAGAAAAAGACAAGACACATTGCACTTCGATATCTTAGGTCATGACTGTAAAAGCTTCTCATTTTACTTTCTTTAATTAAGTTTTGATTTGGTTTTTTGTTTTTTTTTTTAACACAAATTGTGGAGAATTTGAGTCTGACTGGAAAAGTTGTAGTCCAAGAAGTAGTTGGTGAATTAAGCATCTTGATTCCAGTGAATCTTTCCTCAGAACTTTCCCTGCCTGCCTGGTACTTCTATGCATCAACTAAAAACCCACTTGAGCACAAGAATGCTTCTCACTGCAGTTCTCCAGAGAACCCAGCAGAACTCAGTTCTCAGAGCAAACCTTTCAAGAGAAAACATCAGTGTCAGTACTGATTTTTCAAGGCTTGCACTTCTTTGCATGTCTTTTTTAGTCTTTCAGATAAGGAATTCACATGTCATGGCTGGCCAGATGCAGATTACTTTTTTCTTCCAAAGGAAACACTGACATTGTCAACATTTTACGTAAGTGCTTAAGTACAAAAGTCCAAACACACTTTCCAGCCCTCAGAACTGAAAGTCCTTTTCTAACATCACAAGACGGTGCAGAAGATCAAGTGTTATAACCCCATTTTTTTCCAGTCTTTCAAGCTGTATATTCTCAAAAAGCCCTTTAATTTGGTTCAGTCACTCTATAACATATTGCTTTATGCTGAGAAGATACATAGGATGACATAGTTGCAATACTCCCCACCGAGCATTCAAATTTAAATAGCCTGTTAACTATACTATAGAATCAATTCCTTAACTCAGCAGCTCACTTTAACTGTGCTGAACTTCTTGCCAGTGTTCCAACTAATGTCAAATGGAGGCTAAAATAGCCAGCAAACTAATCAGAGAAAAACTTTTGTAGGCATAAGAAGAGCTGAATTCTTCTTCTCTTTGTTAATATAACATACATGAAATGGGGGCACAAGTCCTGTTAGAGTTTTGGGTGGAACAACAAGCAATAATATTCTTCTATTGCAGAACAATTCTGCTTTATGTTAGGAGTCTGATATACAAATATCAGGGTAAAACAGAAACCAAACACAGAAATATTTCGAAGTAATGTTCCTTTATTGTGTCTGCTGCATCTCTCAGGAAAAACATCTCTCAAAGCCAGCTCTTATCTAATCATCATTCTCCTCTTACTCCTTATGCCTCTTAAAATCCCCAGCGCCTAATTCTCTTTAGGAAGGAACCCCTAACTGCCTTTCTGACTGCTCAGAGAGATACTTGACTACTTCTAAGCTGTTTGGGCAGCTCCCTCATGGCTAGCTGAAGTGCATTAGTAAAACAAATTAATTCATGCAAGATGTTTGCTTTAAGAGATGCTCACCATAGCTGCTGAATGTAAAAAAACCAGTATTGTACTCAGAAGCATCATTTACAGCTACAGCATGGTTAGTTGGTGTAGGAAGACCTGTGTCACATCACAAAATACCTGGAAAGCAATAGGGTTGGGGACCTGTACTGATAGAGGTTAAGTCAGGCTTTATGTCTCTGCAGAGCACTAACAGAAAGGACAGGAGAGGGTCTGCAGGTGAAGAGCATAAGGAAATAAATACCTAATCTGAGGCCAGCCCAGTTTCTTATCACCATAGTCCCCTCTGGCTAGTGGTACTTCTCAGCTTGTGATAAGTGTGTGTGTTGTTTTTCTGTTGTCAGGTAGGGAAGTATTTATTGATCTAGAACTAAATTACTTCAATGAACACAAGTCTTCATGGTAAGCTTAGGGGTTTTCCTGAAGAGGGAATGAATACTGCATCTGAATTTGGAACTAGAATACAAGTTTTATATAAAGCTTTATCTAAAAGTGGAGGCATTTGTCATTCAAAACTTAAGTAGGATTTGTTGGCTGAAATGAAATTATTCTTATGAAAACACAAAACAATAATTTTGTCTTCATTACATGTGTAAAACAGATCAAAACTTGGGCTTTTTGTGGCCTCATATCTAGCTAATCTTAATTCCCTCACCAGTCTTTAGGGGACTCAGCAGTGGTGTATTTTAACACATCTAGTATAATTTTGAGCTAGAAAAGCATAAACATACACAGAGTTTTGCCTAAAATGTCTGTGAAAATCATCCTACTGGCATGACTCTCCTGTGTGGCAACACAGAGACAGCTGCAGGTATGATCTACGTGCTCACACCTAGTAATCCCATTCTTGGTTTGAAAAACAAATTAAAGGATTCATTTTAAAGCAAATTCTTGCAGTGTCCTTATTAAGAAGGGATTCCCAAAATGCCTTTAAAAACAGATGCCATTTAAAAAAATTGTTAAAACTTTTTTAAAATTGTCATATATTTTTCTTTTTTACATTCAGATTTACTATAAAACATGAAGTTACTGAATTTCGGAGGGAAATTAAGTACTTAGTTTTCTGCTTAGTTTAGTAATTCATATTGGTGAAAAGTATCCTAAACACTCCTAAGTGCTGTTTACTTTTACTTTTTTTTTTAAGACAGCTCTTTAAATGCTTTTAATTAATCACTTGGGGAGCTTATAGCTATCACACAGAGCTTAATGATTTGTCTAGATTTGTGGGTCTGTCAACAGGCGGTCCACTGTGAGCTATAAACTAGATCAGTTCACTTCATCTAAAGTAAGGGTAATGCATTTTTCACATTTTTTGAGCAATATAAGTACAGTAACAATATGTACAGTTCTATAAAGTACAGCTACCTAAATCTGTTTTCTATGGTTCTACAGCTAAGCAGAACATCACATATTCTATATTTTGGTAATTTGAAACACATATTAGCTTCCCAAATTAGAATTTCTACTATGTAGATAATGTCTGCATCTATAGGCAGTGTATCAGACACTAACTTCCCAAAAGTCATAATAGCCAGTGCTACTGGTGCCAGATGAGAAAGCTTCATATCATTTAGGAGGTTCTTGAGAAAATCAGAGAAGAAGGAAAAGGTCTGTGTTCGTATTTCCCTACTTCCTTGCCCAATCCCACACACTCCCTCTGTGCTGCAGAAATGCAGAGGAACTTCCCTGGCTTTACCTGTCTGAAGAACTCCTCTAGCAGAGACATGGTCCAGCGATGATGGAGATCCCAGGCCTTGGCTGGATGACTGATATCTGCTGTATGCAACAACAGTGATAAGGCTTTCGGCTTGTCAATTCTGAAAACCCAAAGGATCAAATAAATTAATTGTCTGCTCTTGCAGTGGAGAATGACAAAAATCTCACCTAAGCATGGAAATAAGGTCATTAGAATCTTTGGCCAGGATATTAATGGAATGATTTCTGCATTCATAAAATCAGACAACTATAAAAGATTGTCTCATTTCTCCAACATACACTATTCCTGTTGTAACAGAGACATTAAGAAGTGCAAAAAGAAACTTTGCTTAGCCTTGCTGAGCTCCTTTCCAGGCTTGCTTATCTGCACAAGCAGGCTTGAAGAGCTGCTGTGTTCCCCATTTCAGCTGGGCTGCATTTTATGCAGCTCAGAAGAGAAGTTGGTCCCTACCATCTTACTGTAGTAAACAGGATCTGATCTCAGGGGCACAGATGAGTCTACACAGTAGTTGATAAAAGTTTCACTGCCAGAAAACTAGTGTGAGGTCAGAAGGGGATCCTTGCACCTGGTTCCACAGAACAAAAAAGGCTGGCAATTTCTTAAAATCATAACCTGAGAGGCTAGCCCAAGAACCCAGTAAATAACATTTACTTGGGATGGGTAGTCTCGTTTTTTAATTCCAGCTTTTGACTGTCTGAAATAGCTGGAAGAGTTGTAGCTTCTGAGAGGACCAAGTGGCTAACCACACTCTGGTCTGATACGGGTATAGTTCTGGGAGGCTCTGGACGGACCTATGTCCAGGGTGAAAAAATGACCATCACTTAGAGCTTCCTGCAGTATAAAAGGAGTTTTATGGGGAAGAGCTGTGGACAAAATATTACAGCTCCCAGTGGCGTACTGGGAAGAAGAAAAGGCTTTCCACATACTGCTCCATCTGTTATTTTCCAGTCCTTCCCTCAGTGGATCTCAAGTTGTTTTCATCTGTCCTCTAGTTATGGAGCAGGCCCCTTGCAGAGGTGGCAGCTGATACCGTCTTCAGAAGGGCAACGTGTAAGTTGTGTTCTGCAGATCTTATAACCTTGAGTCATACTCAAACTGTAGAGGTCACTCAGCTGGATCATGTCCTTGATGTTACTCTGATACGCAAAGGGAAATGCCCAAGGAGGCTTATCCCAACATGGTGACCTTTTCAAGCTTTGGTCCACCAGCACAGAATAGAGATGTGTGTATAGGGGGGTGCCAGTCCACTCTTAAGTGAATTCATTCAAAATTCAACAGCAGAAAAAGAATCAATGTGGACATCAAAGAGAGTGAGGGCCTCTGGAGAGGTGCTTTTGAAGTCAAACACAATGGCAAAACACCAGCTGAAATGCAGCCCCTCGCTGCACAGTGTTGTAAAGTGACTCACCCTTCTGGCTGCTGCAAAGCATTCTTCATGGCTTTGATTTGCTGGAAGTGACAGGACATATCGGTGGCCAACACCATCTCAATCACTAGAGCTCTGAATTCCCTTTTGGATGGCATCATGATGAGAGGAGCAAGGAAAGAGAAACACAAAAACCAGCATCAGACACACTCCAGCTTCTTTTGTTGTCTATCTGCAAATTATTGACACTACTTCTGCCCTTGTGTGTCACTCTTTCCATTATCCCTCTTTCAGGGACGGGGAAGAGGATGAATGATTTTCTACACAAACGCAGGAGTGGGAGGGCTGCAAATTAAGCCAGGTGGCTAATCCTTGCTAAGAGAAATCCTAGACGTTTTTTGAAGAGCGCATTAGTATTAGTATTCATTTTCCAATTAAGCATGAACCTCTTAAATTGATTTCTTTTATAAGGCATTCTTAAAAGGAAGTAAAAAGACTGTTTAAAGCCTTGGCATGAATCAGATTAACCTTTGAATCTGAACCTCTATGCAATTGACTGAAACTGGTCAATACCTATGTTGAAAGTTTAGTCATATTGTTAAAGGAAAAACAGCGTGTTAAAAAAAATCTAGTATATATGATGCATATATGCAGTCAAGACCTTTGAGAACGTGCATTACTTCCCTGATATTATTCATTTAAACTATTCCTGTATGAATTTTTGTTAAGCAAACTTGTTTAGGATCCAGTTGAAATTCCTTTGAAGACAATATGGATGTCCTAGAGATTTTAAAATATCAGAACATTCTGATCTAGCACACAATACAAATTTATTTTCTCTTTCTCTCAGTTCAGCTATCCACAGGTTAACAGAGGTAGAACAGCCCAAGGTTAGCATAGCAGCTCAGGATTTAGGAGATTGAGAAATAGGTCACCTTTCATTTAAAAATAAAAGTTACCATTCTTCTTTTCATGAATGTTTCATGAAGGACATGGTCTATTTTGAGCATGTCTCTTTTGCCTCTGGTGGCTGTGCTCAAGTTCCAGCCCCAGGCCACCACTGTGTAGAGACCCAAGACTGCTGTGCTTACCCCGTACCAAGGGTGGCACGTAATTAGTTCCCCCACCAGGAGTTGTGCACACACGTTAAGATGGCATCAGCTGGCCTCACACTTCCCTCAGTATACCCACCTCCTCCTCCCCACCCTTATGTACAATCAGTTGCACAGCCAACAGCATTCAAGATGACGACATGGTGGCTAAAAACAAACTTATTTTAAATTATTTTGGATCTTTTCTTTTTGCCAGTCCTGGTCAGTTCCCTGGTCTGGTTCATTCCAAACAGTACAAACCTCTCTGTCAATATAAGCAAGAGAGGCAGGAGAGGAGAACCTGAATGCATAGAAACAAACTTTTACAAGAAAAGGGTGTGGGAACAATTAGTGCTTGGGATTATTCCTGGGAAACAGCAGACACTTCACTACGTCCTCTGGAGTACCATTCCATCATAACGGTCTGCATGGGATACTTTGTGCGTAGCTTATTACAGTAGGAATACAAAAGCAAAGGGCTCAGCTCAGGCAAATAAGTCACTGACTTCAGTGCCAGCATGTCCATACGCTCACAAGCACACAAATCCTAGTTTCTCTTTTATAGATGTAAGTCTGGAATATGCCCATTCTCTGGCCTCTGCACACATTTCAGAACATCGTTTCCTCTGAAACAGAGAGGAAAAATACTTCAGAGACATTAAAAAAGAAAGTATTTTAATACTGAAGAGTTCTTATTTGTCACTTCAAACATCGGGCAGCACAATAGCAGGTGACTGTGGAAGGTGTGTGGACATAGATAATTTACTGGACGTAGGTAACGCCTGAGAGAAAACCTCAAAAGACGTACGCTAGAGGATGATGGGTTTGTGCATTTGTTGCCAGGTTGAGATAAGGCTGAAACACATTACAGAGAGAATTGAAGATAGATGTTTTTCCATTTCTTGGTTTTGCTTCTCAGTCAGACCGGAGCCTGGGACAGACGTAGCTGTTACTTTTTGCTCTGACCAGCTTTAGCACTTTGTTTCTGCAGTTGTCTTCAAAGTCTACACAACACACTACGGTGCTGCAGTCTGCACGCTGCATAGCAGCCCTGGCTAAATAGGCCCCAGAAACTGTTTGCAAGAGGTGTTTCCACTGCGGTATCACTGGACTATATTTAACGATGCTAACAATGCACAAAAGCCTGTTAATGTTTTACATGACACACTTTCAGAGTGATCTGTCTTCCAGCTGGGCTGAAGGCCTTTGTATCAGAGAAGCATAGTATATAAAAGCAGAGGAAAAGCAAGTCAACTGAAATAGGCTCCTCTTCTTTATCTTTAAGAAAACATATTTTACAATCTCAAAGAACAAATGAGGTAAGAGAAGAGGCTGCGCTACTTTCAAATGTCTACACGTTGCTGTGAAACTGTGCAGAAGTACAGCACTGAATACGTAGGCTTCATAAATATTATTATTTTTGACGTATGGTGGAGAGGCAGGCAAATTCAGCTCTCACTTCCAGTGTTACCAGTGGGATTAGAAAGTCAGAGATCCCCCTGGTATTTCTGCAATATCTTCTTCTCCTTTATTCCCGATGATTCAAACCCAGTTTTGTCTTCAGGAAGAAGTTCGTGAAGAACCAAAGTTAACTCACTCAAATAGTAATTGTCCTGAGTGATTTATTAAAAACTTGACTCAAGAAAAATTATCCAAAAAGGAAGGAGGACTATACCTCTATAATCTATCAGCTATATCACGATGATATAGGCAGACACGGCCTTGAGCTAAGCTCCTCCAGAGAGTCACAGTTGCACCGGGCTAAGTATTCACAAGCATGCTCGTATCAGAACATTTTCCAATAAAGATAACTTGCCTATCAACTCAGGCCAAGGAAACGTCCTAGAGACAATCTGCCCTATGACCATTAAGAGCTAAACCTGTATCTCCTGCTTTATTCCTGGTCACGCGGCATCATGGCAACAAGTATGGTATGAATATAGAAAAGGCGTCCTGAGATCTCCATCACCCAGAATGGTTTTCATTACATGAAAATGACAGTGCTCGTCAGCACCTCCCCCACACCTGCACCGTCTCTCTCTGTCACCTCAAAGCCAGCAA
>NW_008794631.1:2571090-2584700 GCF_000699145.1 Aptenodytes forsteri | reverse complement strand
CTAGAATGAAACAGCACTCATTCATTCACAGATGAGTTGCAGCTAATTGCTAACAGACTGAGAAACAGCAAGGTGGAAAAAGGCCGTTCTGAACACACACAGGCAGGAGGGCTGCTGCACTTGGGCAGCTGTTTCCATCCAGTCACTCTCCGGAGCAGAGTAGCCCCAAGTGGAAGCTGCCCTTCTTCAACGGTTTGAGGAGAAAAAGGGGATCCATTTGCTCACCATTATAATGCAATTCGCGTTACCCAACACACTTACTGACTAGAGCCTTCCGTGCATTTTCATTAACTAATGGCCCTAAAAGCAGCAGTGACCAATTTAGGATCTCACAGGAGGTTTTGAGCAGGCATCTGTATTAGTTGCAAATCTGACCTAACTCCTATTTGCTTCAGACACAATCAGGAGCCACTGACACAACTTCAATCACAATCGGGCAGTCTGGATCAGGGCTTGAGACAGACGGGGCCCGACTCCTTCCAGATGTGTCTTTAGTAAACATTGCAATTCACAGCTGCACGCTACATTCAACACAGGAGACACGGGGCATGTTTACAGGAGGCACTGGAGCATGTTACTCCTCAGGGAAGAGCCTCCAGGTCTGGCCTCACCATTGAAAGCAACATTGCTGTGGCAATTAAGGGACTGCAGAAAGGCAGACCATGTCCACAAAAGGTTGTTCCCGAGCGTAAGCAGCTCTACAGCTGTTGAAACTGGCCTAAAAGACATAGCAGGAGCTGCGCTACACCTTGTTAGCTTGCACCTCTCTGTCCTGTGCTCCATCACACACCACACGCTGGCGGCAGCATTTCTTCAGGTTTCTCACCAAGCTGCGCAGAACAAGGCGTCATCAACACACAGTGGGAGACACAAGTATTGCCACGAGTGATGCTGACTGCCAACTTTTATGGTGATTTCGTACAGCCCATCTAAGGTGCTCATGGCATCGGAAACAGTGCTGGGATTTGGCTGGGCCGAGTCACATGCAACCGTGGGTTTCCCCCATCCTTTTCTTCAACAGTTCCCAGTTACGGAGCTTGCAATGATCGGGGAGTGCTCAAGAAGGCAGGAGCTGCAGGAAGAGCCTCAACCTCTGCTGATCTGGGTTCACGCCTGTCCTCTGCACCGCAAAGACTCCCTCCACCTGGAACTGCTTACCTTGCCTGCTTCTGCACAGTTGTCAGCAAAGGGACCTCAGTGAAATGAAGCACAATATAGTAGAACTGCAGCTATTCAAGTACCAGCCACAAAGACAGCAACCAGTGAATGGCCACGGTGTAACAAGAGAGAACAGGGCAAAATGTTGAACAGACGAACCTCCCTTTCACGGGCACCTTTGCCTCTAAGCTTCTGCCAATGCAAGGGCCGAGGGCAAATGAGACGCTGGGAAAAGGTGAAGCAAACAACAGGTGGAAAAGAGCTGCCACACGGGATCAGACTACAAGTCATTTTGTTCCCTTTTCTGTCTGTGGCAGTAACCAGGAGGAAGAGGAGGAAGAGAATGAGATACATACGTATCCCGTACACGTTGAGCCTTCCCTGCCATTTGTTCTCCCCACTGACTGGGCCAGCAACTTTCTGAGCCGCCAGCTGAACCCAAACTGCAATGGCTGATCATCGCTCTGGAATCTGTCTGCCTTCAATTTCTCTAGTCCGTCTTCAAACATATCTCTGTTGTTTGTCTTGACAACCACTGCGGGAACATATTGTGTGCTAAGTATTTTTGTTTAAGCCTTCTAGCCATTCCTGTCACTATTGTCAGACTTCAGCTCTCTGTAGGTTTCTATGTAAGCCAGTTCAGCTGGCTTTGCTGCAGAGACTGGATGGAGATCAGCATCTCCATCCAGAGCATGGCTCTTGTCATCCTCAGCTAAGTGGAATGAATTGTCCTTTGGAGGTACTGCCTTGCTCCCTTAAGTAAGAAGAAAGCTTAGACAATTTGCTTCTTCACGTTAGCTGAAATGAATTCCAACAAAAGTGAGTTGGCAGAATCACCTGGGACATCTGTGGCAGAGTGAAAAACCGAGCTTGGGTTTCTCATTCATCCTCTTTTAGATCACTGTTTGTGGCAACAAAAATAAAGTCACATGAAAATGGTCGCTGCTGAGAATATTATGGGTCTGCTAGGGCTTGGTAATGGGTTTTCTTGCAGGTCCCCTGAACTGAAGATTCCTTGTGGTCTCAAAGTCTTTTTTATAGACCTGGCTGTGGTGCTTGGGATTGACTAATTAGGGATTTTAATATTTCTCATTACACTGCCAGATGTTTTCTCTCATGGTAGAATATACATTTCCCTAAGGCCAGAGGCAAGCAGTCAGGGAGACATCACATTCTCACACCTATAGCCTACCACTGAGAAAAAGTTAGAAGTTACCAAATTTGAAAGTAAATTCTAAGATAACATGCCCATGCCTTTTAATAACCCCTGCAGAATTAGGGAAAGGAACAATTAGGTGGAGAGAGCAGGTTGTCAGGAAACAGGGTCAGGAAAAGCAGTTGAAGAAGAGGGAAACCTGAAGTGAATTTCCTGGTTTATTACTGTCTTATGCTGAATAATAACTCATCCTGTGGCCAGTGTCACAGCTTTGATTTTTTGTTTTCTAACCAATGTCCTGCAGATGATTCAGGTGTAAAACATGGCATCTGGCACAGTCCCATGAGCAAGCACAGTTTTACAGCATCTTCACTACTGATTGCCGAGATAGACTCTGGCTGACTTCACATCTAAATACTCCCAAAGCCTTTCATTGATCCATCTGGCAAATATCTTCATTTCCTCTTTAGAATAATTACTTCACGGTTTTACCTTTCTTGCCGCAGAAAACATTACATCATTTTGTTGGATACTTTGTTGGATGTGTCTTTGTTCCATATCAGTGTCCACCTTAGAGCTGCATCCTAGCAAAGGACTCGCATCCCCTTACACTCATGGGAAAGGGATGGGAAAAAGGCCATTTTAGATCACTTAATCCCTATGCTAGGAACCAACAGTAAGATCTCCTGAAGTGAGATATTTTGCTCATTTTGTCCACTTGAAGTCTCGGTACTTTATTCTCATGGAAATGAACAGGAAAAACGCTACATTCAAGGCAACATTTTCAATGGCCAATTCTCATTAAAGGTATAACACTCAGAATATCCATGTGCCCACCCCGAATGCATAGAAACAAACTTTTACAAGAAAAGGGTGTGATTATGCAACCATGCACACACTATTATGTACAAAAGAAGGCTCTGACCAAAGTCGTCTTCAGTCAAAAAACATTCAAGGTTTCTCACCTCAATCTCGAAAGGAATAACATGGATTGACAAGGAGGGCTCAGAATTATTTGAGGGAAGAAACCCCAAGCAGCTTTACTAACAAAGTCAGTATTGCATTAAAGGTTACTTCCCAAAGCTGTACTGCAATACAGAGTTAAGGAGCTAAACATTTTACAGATGCCTTTTTAATCCTGTACTTGACAGTAAAGGACTTGCACTAAACACACTCTGTTTCAATAAACTGCATGGAAATTATTAACAATGAAATACAGAAATGCCAGAAAAGACATCTATAACAGTATCTTGGAAAGCATCTGTTCACTTTGCAGTTTATTTTCTTAATTCACTGTGATCTGTTTTTGTTATAGTTTCTTCATTTACTTGTTGATGACTTGAACAAATGGGATTCATGAAATGAGGCAACTCAACTGATTTTCAAATATTTAATAAGCAACAGAGGTTTTTTTAAATGGAGAAAAAAATGTAATTTAAGTTCTAGTAAGCATTCAACTCTTTTCTCCTTGACTGTAGCCCAAAAGATCTCTTTCAGTCTCATCTGCTTTCCTTACAAAGCCTGTGCCCATTTATTTTCCAACAGTAAAATGTAGCTCTAATTTTCTACATTTCTTTCCTGAAAATACATTCTCTAACTAGATGACTGATGAATACCACAAAAGTGATAAAATCCATGTAGACATCTAGGACTGCAAAACCCACTGACCATCAGATTTTCTCTTACTAGTAATGTCAAAAAAGGAGCGAGAGCTCAGCTCAGAAAGGCACTTAAGAATTTGCTGTCCAAAAACCATCACTCCGGCCTTTTGCTGAGAGAGATTTATCAGGTATGTCTACAAAAATAAAGTTAAATTTGGACACACTTTAATAGTTTCCCAAAGCATCCTGCAATACTGAGGGTCCTATTTTTGAGTGCCAGTCTGGGAAACTCTGTGCTTCTTAGTTTTTTTCTCAAGATCTTGCTGAAGTCATCCAGTGCTTCCCAAATGTTTGCCTATGGGATTTCAAACTGGCAGGCAAAAGCAAAAGCACACAAAAATCACGATGTTTTGGTATTACAGCACATCCAGATAATGGCCTTTATTCTGCAGCTGCTGCTTGATTGACAGCTACAAAATAAAAAAGCCCTACTTGAGAGAGAACAAATAAGCAATCCAAACCACTCAATAATTTTGCTCAGGCAGTTAGAGTATTTCTTGAAGAGATGGGTTAATCTTTGAAACTTTGGGTCTAAGCATATTGCCTCAACAGAACACACACGTTGACACTACAGAACCAATGAGAAATATCTGAAGCTAGCTTTTATTCAAGCAAAACCTGTTTAAAGCTCCAAAGCAGACCATTTTCCTAAAGACAGTATCTATGCAATGAAGCATACTCAACTAGCTGCTCCGCTGTTCCTTGTAGACAGTGGCTCTAAGGCTGCTGTTTCTAGTTAGTTAGCTCCTTGCATTTCCCCGGGCAACATAAAAGGAAGCAGTAATTTGCTGCCAATATTTGACAAGGCATTACCAGCTGTAGTTAAAAAAATAAATTAGATTTTTAACACCTCAGTGCAGATTATTTTTTTTTTTAAGTTCCTGCTTGCTGCCCACCATGAGACTATTTTCTATATTGGGGGATAGAATTTCTCAGGCCACTCCTCCACAACACTCACATTGATTGAAATCAGCCACATAATTTCCTGAGTTTTATTCCTGGTGTTCAGCTATAGGATTGCATCACTGTCCACAAGTTGAAATAAATAGGAAATTCAGGCTAAACAGATTAGCAAGCCGAGCCTTCACTGACCAGCTTGCTAGAAGCCAGGCCCCAGAGAAGGGCTCATTTCCCCATGTTTGTATTAACATAAGATGAACTGACTGCTCAGCACTGTATCACATTTAAGCGTATGCAGGAGGCACTGTGCGTCATGTAAGATCTCACAAGTTGCTTCCCCTCCCATGAGAAAGACCATGGAGCAGGATTCTTCCTGTCTAGCACACTGGGCTATTTTTAAAGTACCACCCCTTGGAGTTCAAAAAAACCCCATAAAACCAGAAAGCCCTCATCAGTTTGAACTGCCTGCTATTGGAAAGCAAATCATGGGCTGATTTTGGCACATAAATCATATGTTGCATGAGGCTTATTTTAAATTACAGCTTCTTACATCACCTTGGCATATAGTACACTGATTTATGCTCCTTGGACCGGATTCTTTTTTGTATTAAGTCCCATTTATAATTTCCAGGCAGGGAGTGTCAAAGTAGACAAAGGTTATGTTTATGCTTTAGGATGAACAAACAACAGGCTACCTCTACACTCAATTACAAACGGATGTGTACAAAGCGTGTCTCTGTGAGTCTTAGAAATTAGATGGGAGTCAATTTGTATATTGTAATCCATTGTCACGAAGTCTAGTCTCACTACCAGAGGTGAAAACCGAAAGCAGAAATAAGCAAGACAAACACCTTCTAAAGCTCTTTTTCTTGCAGCAGTAGAATATTAATATGCAATATACAGTAATGCATATTACCATTCAAACAAGGTAATAACAGTCTATGGTGATGCTGCAATGTTCCTAGGCAGCCACCATGTTAATTTTTACCTCCAGTCGTCCTTTGAGAGATTAGATAAAATATTCATCTCTTCATCATCTTGCAAAAGCCGATATGCCGCACTAACGTGGTGATTTTCAAGCACAGACCGGTCATTGTATAGAATGGCTGAGTCTGACCTAGCATTTAAAAGAAAACATAGGAAAGGTTATGTTTCTTCCCTGTCTAAAGAGTCTCACATTCAGAAGTTTTCCTTTGATCAGCTACAGAAATTAGTTCTATAGCACAGATATGAGCATTTTAAGAGCACTTTTAATACTTCGTTCATTGCTGTTATTCAGTAAAAGAAAACTAAAGATCAAAATTCACTGCAAAATCTATTTCATCAGCTGAGACTCACCTAGTCTCTTTGTTACATACTTGAAAAAAATGCTGAGAGCTGAGAGAGCTACATAAATTTAGAGTTGAATCACAAGGCTCTTTTCCAGCTCTTGAGCATGTTGCTTTCATATTAAACACTGAGTGTACCCAAGTAAGCAATTGCAAGATGTGTCCCAATATTGTTTCCAGAACAGCAAACTGGCTGTAAGCAAGATATAACCGAACTGCTTTCTGTCATCTGTGTGCTAGACTATGCTGTCCAGAAGGGCAATTGCCAGTGGGATAGAGTAAGACCAAAGGTACTTCACACCTTATTTTAAGCTCCAGGGCATAGACCTGAGATTGACGAATGGCTAAACTGGTCTGAAGACAAAGTTCTTGCTGGAAGTTAATGGCAACAGAGGGCGAGTATGATTTGCTACAGTCCCCACTCAGTTCTGCTTCCCAGAGAGCAGTGTATATTTTTCTCCCCTGACACTTTACACCCTCTGATGTTCAGTGTTTCAGAAATTAAATTACAACTGTCCTTCCTTGAATTCTTCTATAAGTACTTGGGAAATACAGCAGAACCCTAATTCTTCATGCATGAAGCTGCAAGAAGTGGAGTGTGGCTTGGCCCAGAACAGAGACAGAAACTTCCTTCTATGTTCCCAAGCTTTCCTGAGCATATGTGTGATTTATCCTAGCAACCTTTATATATCTGTGATACACAGCATGATTCAGCTAACATACTCCAGACATCTAATTTAGGGTAAGATGCAATGCATCTTAGAAATGCCCAAGTGTGCGGTGTCAGTTGAGGACATCTAGACATTTTGTCATTGCTATCAGTACACTCCCATTGCCAAAATAATACACAGATGCTAGATGCCCAATTGTCACTGCAACTAGAGACTTCACAATCTTTGCACACTTCTGAATTTTGCTGCCATCTTCATCTTCTCCTTCTCTCTTCCACCAACCCAAAAGCCTTATAGAAGATTCTGAGTTCAAAAAATACGCCAGTCCAGTCTAGTTTGTGATCAGCTAATTACTGTCTAGCAATTTACAAAGCTTTAAAAAATTATATCCCTGAACAGGTAATGGTAAACATACCCCCTTGCTGCAGGTGTGGTTTTCCCCTGAAGTAAAAATAGTATGTGTAGTATTGGTGTTCACTGATGAATACAGATATTGTTGAATTCTTAATTTACGCAGTTAATGTTTGATTCTTCAAATTCAACAAGGAGAAAAAACTGTTGAATTATAGTATCTCCTCCAAAACTATACCTTCATCAAAATACATCACTCTGTACAGCAATTTGTCTTTGGCAACTTTACACAGAAATATTTTGGGACCTTCCTTTTTCCTGAGTATTAATATGAAACAATGCTCAGGAAGCTAGAATACATGCATTCTATTGTAACTGGTTGAACAAGAGAAAATTAAATGCAACCTAAGGAAGTGAACTTTCCTCCTGTAACACTTGAAAGCAAAAGCTCCTGCACTTTTCTAGGTGGCTGTGCTATTATTCTCCAAAGGTTTTCCCCTCCATTTCCCAACCCTTCATCATGATTTATAGTGGCCTCACCGTGTCTGGATGTGAAAGTTGTTGGTGGTTCCAGTGTGTTCATAGTCATGGATGGCAGCTGCGAAGATCATAGCGAAGATCTCCAGTTCTGTCAGCCAGTGCTGAAAAGAGATTACAGAGCAATCAGATAAGCTGTCATTTTCCCAGGCATTAAGGCTTTTGTCTTTTAAGGCAAGTTATCCCCTGCTGACAGTCAACACTGCACATCATTGCCTTTCCCCTGCAGCCTGCCAACTGTTTTAAAGCAAACTTCTCTGGTCGATGCACAAAAGCCAAACCAGTGTTTTTCCTGAAGCTTCATCTAAGTAAATTGAACTTCAGCAAAATGGTTTCAGGAGCTAGTAAGGCTTAAGGCAGAGCAAGGGCAACATGTGCCCTTCTTAAAAAGCAATGTGTGAGGAAGAGAGAGAGGGAAACCTCAAGAAAATCAACGTTCTTCAAGTGGAACTTGATGATACGTGTGCAGGTATGCACATACAACCAGGGTATGTATTTTCAGCTCAGTTGACCTGGGTAGCAGAACCTCAAATACAGAAGAATGTCACTCATGTCCAGTAACTAAAAGTCTTCGTCAATCACTGAATCATGAGGAGAACAGGGAACACAACCTCACAAGATGTTCTTGTTATTTATTTATCATTTATAGAAACATTTGAGAAAGCCCTGAGGTTTTTTTTTCCTAATTGCCTAGTCGAAGCCTTATTTTTCAATGCTTAAGTCACTTTTGACTTAGATTTCTAAATTACTCAGGTGCTTTTAATAATTTTCCTCTGAGTCAATCAATCATTTTATGTCTGGTTTTCCACTGGTAGCACACAAGGAGTGCTGTTAACATCAAGTGCATCAGAGACAAAGGCTCTAGATACTGTAGATGCTGTAAATATTTGTATGAAATGTTTAAATGTATTACATTTAGAGAAAACCTTTATCACAGTGGTTGCCAAATATTTTTGTAACAGCTCACTGTCAACCTGCAAACATTGTGACAGACGTTCATGTACAAACTGCCTTTTAATTCAAAGCTCAGTAAAGGCAGTATGGTTTCATAAATCTATTCTAGACATCTACTATAGCTCAGGGGTCACCACTGGTCTGTTAACGATGTGCAGGGGAAGCACCGATAACTGTGGGGCTCTGCACGCACAGACCTATCCAGCTCTTCTGCCTTTCACAGCCATCTATGCATAACCAATGAAGAATGAAGCAAGTCTCAGTATCAGAGATCTCCTTACATTAAAGATGCAGTTTGAAAATATTGGCCAGAGATATTTCGCACAATGCCACTGACCATAATTAAGGTAGATATTGATCTTTTTTTTTTTTTTTTGATGAAGAGAGAGGAGGGTGACGAGATCAAGAAATGAGCAGACACAGAAACTAAACTATTTTCTCATTTCTACACAATCGGTCCAGGACAGGAATGGACAGCACTGGTGGTGGAGAAATCTGTGATGTTTCTGTTTCCAGGTGTGACTTGTGAATAAGGAATGCTTTACAGCTGATGAAGAACATGATTTCAACTTTCAAGCAACAACTTCTGGCAACTACAATGGGGGAAAAAAGGAACTAGGGTTTCGAGGCTACACATCTAGATCCAGACTTCAATTCCTCAACCACGTTCTGCCATTTCCCAAAAGGAGAGAGTGCAAATGATAGAAAAAAATCAGGCACAAGCGCTCAGGAACAGGCAGAGCAAACCTACATTACGCACACAGAACTACTACAGGACACGCCCAGCTAGTCTAATGCATCCACTTCAGACTTTCTGGGCATCATCTGACAAGTCCCACTCCAACAGGATCTTATGACCCAAGTCTTAAAACATCAATAAGGCAACGAGCTCTGTGCTTGAGGTCTCCTACCTCATCTCTTAAGACACGTACAGGAAAAGTGCTAACTTGCATGCCCTGTCAAAGTATCACTTGTTGAACAAGTTCGGGTAATGTAGGTTTTCAAATAGGGTGTAATACACCTGAGGAGAGGTACTAAAAATCATAAGAGCATTTGAGGAAGACCACTTAGAATACAGACTGGGATTACAGTTGTGAACTGTGGGTAATAAATAAATCAGTGTAAGTAGCACAAAGTCAAAATAGGCTTGTGAGCAACAGGAGGGAAATAGCAGGTAAGTAATTGGAACCTTTTAGTCCCTTTTTTCTGCTGCAACCTTGCAAGGAAAAGCAAACAAGATGGCAAAGAGCCTGCAGAGAATGGATGCAATCTCCATGTAAGTGGTGATATTACCTTTCACTAGTCTGTGATGGACTTCATCTTGGGAACAGAGAGCTAGTTTTAAAGAACAAAGCCATCAAGAACTATTGAGAAACCAGCAGGACACTGTTGCAGGTGAAAAGAGTGAGGAAATGTGAATGTTTTTCATTTCTAAAGACCTGACAAAAACAATCCAGAAGAAAACATTCAAACTTTCTGCGATGATAGGGGGTGGGGGATGGTGGGGGAAGAAGGCATGAAAGAACAAGTATTGGCTTCCAGAGTGGAAACAAAAAGAGGGTAATGAGGCATGATTGTCTTTCACAAACATACAATAAATATGAAGAATTAGCTACTAAGGCAAGTCGTTGGCATGTAAACAAAAGGATCGATGCATACAGAAAAGAAAAAGGAAGAGGAAAGAGCAGTATTTCCAAATCTAACAAAACGAATGGATGCATTTCCAAGAAAATGCTACAAAGCAAAGACAGCAATAATTAGCTTGTTTCCTTCCCCAGAGTTTATGGTCCTTTATTCCAAAGTAATTATCATTTTCAGAGCTCATGATGAACTGCCTATTACTCACAATAGTCTAGAGGAGAGGAGGATCTCACTTCCCTTTGGTACAAACAGATGTGACAAAAGTCCTGCACTTCTGCAGTTCTACAGGTCTGCTGCAGAAAATATTCTCCTGTACTTCTTGACATTATCAGAGAAAGAACTCTTAAGCTTTACCATTTGCACCTCATTATCTGGATTAACAAAGAAATCATATGGTGATTCCTAATAATTATAAAGATTAATCAGAAAACAATACCGAAGAAAGTAATAATCACAGCTGAACAACAGAGTTAAATAAAGGAATGAATGAAATGAGCAAAAAGTGTGTCAGCTTTTGGAAGTTGTTCCTACACATCATGCTTCTATACCAATTAAACATCAGAGTAATTCCAAATTCTCTTTCAACTTTATGTCTATGACAGAACCCAAAATATTCTAATTCATACGGTAAAGTATAACGAATTCATTCCAAGGCATCATCCTGAGGAAGAAAATACCAGGAAAACTAAAGAGATTTCAGGCACTGAATATGATTAGAGGGAAAGAATATTTTTTAATTGAAAAGAAAATAGAAGAAAAAAGAAGCCTGGAACAAAACTGTTGAGAGAGCTTGTAAATAACAGGGAGCATGACAAAGGCAAATGAACCATGTAAAGATAAACCAGACAATTGTTTCTTCCCTTTGAGACTTGAACAAATTACCACTGTACAGACTATTTGAATCTGAAAAAAAGTATTTTTTCCATATTGCAAATAACTACTTAACAAGATAAATGAGGTGGTTTTTTCTATTTTATTGTATGATTTTTTCACAAGTCTTTGCCTTCATCCCAGTGAAGAATTAAACCAATGGCCCCAACAAGCCTTCTAAAATCAAAGGCTTACCTTCTAGCATGTCCAAGTTCCTTGCATAAATATTGTGAAAGTGATTAACTGAAAAACTACATATGCTAGATTAAGGATAAGATATTGATGTGAGCAAATTCTGGAAACAGGAAAATGTCCCCTACCTTTCTTTACCACGTGTAAATACACTATGCATATTAGAAGCTAGCCCTGCTGTGAGCAGGAAGTTAGGATCGATGACCTCTAGAGCTCATTTTCAAACTACATTAATCTATGCACATTGAGATGCGTTGTATCCTGCAGGGGAGGCGGGGTGGAAACTAAGAAAAAGGAAAAAAAAAAAAAGAAAAAACAAAGTTAAAAAAAGCATTCTAACAAGGGAAGCAAAGCTGAAATGTCACTGTTGGCACGCAGTGTTGTGAGTCCCTTGTTTCTGGTAGCAGAAGAGTGGTTTCTTATTGTGCTACATTAGATCCTAAACAAAATGCCACATATCATTAGGCTGTGGGAACAATTAGTGCTTGGGATTATTCCTGGGAAACAGCAGACACTTCACTACGTCCTCTGGAGTACCATTCCATCATAACGGTCTGCATGGGATACTTTGTGCGTAGCTTATTACAGTAGGAATACAAAAGCAAAGGGCTCAGCTCAGGCAAATAAGTCACTGACTTCAGTGCCAGCATGTCCATACGCTCACAAGCACACAAATCCTAGTTTCTCTTTTATAGATGTAAGTCTGGAATATGCCCATTCTCTGGCCTCTGCACACATTTCAGAACATCGTTTCCTCTGAAACAGAGAGGAAAAATACTTCAGAGACATTAAAAAAGAAAGTATTTTAATACTGAAGAGTTCTTATTTGTCACTTCAAACATCGGGCAGCACAATAGCAGGTGACTGTGGAAGGTGTGTGGACATAGATAATTTACTGGACGTAGGTAACGCCTGAGAGAAAACCTCAAAAGACGTACGCTAGAGGATGATGGGTTTGTGCATTTGTTGCCAGGTTGAGATAAGGCTGAAACACATTACAGAGAGAATTGAAGATAGATGTTTTTCCATTTCTTGGTTTTGCTTCTCAGTCAGCCCGGAGCCTGGGACAGACGTAGCTGCTACTTTTTGCTCTGACCAGCTTTAGCACTTTGTTTCTGCAGTTGTCTTCAAAGTCTACACAACACACTACGGTGCTGCAGTCTGCACGCTGCATAGCAGCCCTGGCTAAATAGGCCCCAGAAACTGTTTGCAAGAGGTGTTTCCACTGCGGTATCACTGGACTATATTTAACGATGCTAACAATGCACAAAAGCCTGTTAATGTTTTACATGACACACTTTCAGAGTGATCTGTCTTCCAGCTGGGCTGAAGGCCTTTGTATCAGAGAAGCATAGTATATAAAAGCAGAGGAAAAGCAAGTCAACTGAAATAGGCTCCTCTTCTTTATCTTTAAGAAAACATATTTTACAATCTCAAAGAACAAATGAGGTAAGAGAAGAGGCTGCGCTACTTTCAAATGTCTACACGTTGCTGTGAAACTGTGCAGAAGTACAGCACTGAATACGTAGGCTTCATAAATATTATTATTTTTGACGTATGGTGGAGAGGCAGGCAAATTCAGCTCTCACTTCCAGTGTTACCAGTGGGATTAGAAAGTCAGAGATCCCCCTGGTATTTCTGCAATATCTTCTTCTCCTTTATTCCCGATGATTCAAACCCAGTTTTGTCTTCAGGAAGAAGTTCGTGAAGAACCAAAGTTAACTCACTCAAATAGTAATTGTCCTGAGTGATTTATTAAAAACTTGACTCAAGAAAAATTATCCAAAAAGGAAGGAGGACTATACCTCTATAATCTATCAGCTATATCACGATGATATAGGCAGACACGGCCTTGAGCTAAGCTCCTCCAGAGAGTCACAGTTGCACCGGGCTAAGTATTCACAAGCATGCTCGTATCAGAACATTTTCCAATAAAGATAACTTGCCTATCAACTCAGGCCAAGGAAACGTCCTAGAGACAATCTGCCCTATGACCATTAAGAGCTAAACCTGTATCTCCTGCTTTATTCCTGGTCACGCGGCATCATGGCAACAAGTATGGTATGAATATAGAAAAGGCGTCCTGAGATCTCCATCACCCAGAATGGTTTTCATTACATGAAAATGACAGTGCTCGTCAGCACCTCCCCCACACCTGCACCGTCTCTCTCTGTCACCTCAAAGCCAGCAA
>NW_008794631.1:2558469-2567926 GCF_000699145.1 Aptenodytes forsteri | reverse complement strand
CTAGAATGAAACAGCACTCATTCATTCACAGATGAGTTGCAGCTAAATTGCCAACAGACCGAGAAGCAGCAAGGTGGAAAAAGGCCGTTCGGAACACACACACAGGCAGGAGGGCTGCTGCACTTGGGCAGCTGTTTCCATCCAGTCACTCTCCGGAGCAGAGTAGCCCCAAGTGGAAGCTGCCCTTCTTCAACGGTTTGAGGAGAAAAAGGGGATCCATTTGCTCACCATTATAATGCAATTCGCGTTACCCAACACACTTACTGACTAGAGCCTTCCGTGCATTTTCATTAACTAATGGCCCTAAAAGCAGCAGTGACCAATTTAGGATCTCACAGGAGGTTTTGAGTAGGCATCTGTATTAGTTGCAAATCTGACCTAACTCCTATTTGCTTCAGACACAATCAGGAGCCACTGACACAACTTCAATCACAATCGGGCAGTCTGGATCAGGGCTTGAGACAGACGGGGCCTGACTCCTTCCAGGTATGTCTTTAGTAAGCATTGCAATTCACAGCTGCACGCTACATTCAACACAGGAGACACGGGGCATGTTTACAGGAGGCACTGGAGCATGTTACTCCTCAGGGAAGAGCCTCCAGGTCTGGCCTCACCATTGAAAGCAACATTGCTGTGGCAATTAAGGGACTGCAGAAAGGCAGACCATGTCCACAAAAGGTTGTTCCCGAGCGTAAGCAGCTCTACAGCTGTTGAAACTGGCCTAAAAGACATAGCAGGAGCTGCGCTACACCTTGTTAGCTTGCACCTCTCTGTCCTGTGCTCCATCACACACCACACGCTGGCGGCAGCATTTCTTCAGGTTTCTCACCAAGCTGCGCAGAACAAGGCGTCATCAACACACAGTGGGAGACACAAGTATTGCCACGAGTGATGCTGACTGCCAACTTTTATGGTGATTTCGTACAGCCCATCTAAGGTGCTCATGGCATCGGAAACAGTGCTGGGATTTGGCTGGGCCGAGTCACATGCAACCGTGGGTTTCCCCCATCCTTTTCTTCAACAGTTCCCAGTTACGGAGCTTGCAATGATCGGGGAGTGCTCAAGAAGGCAGGAGCTGCAGGAAGAGCCTCAACCTCTGCTGATCTGGGTTCACGCCTGTCCTCTGCACCGCAAAGACTCCCTCCACCTGGAACTGCTTACCTTGCCTGCTTCTGCACAGTTGTCAGCAAAGGGACCTCAGTGAAATGAAGCACAATATAGTAGAACTGCAGCTATTCAAGTACCAGCCACAAAGACAGCAACCAGTGAATGGCCACGGTGTAACAAGAGAGAACAGGGCAAAATGTTGAACAGACGAACCTCCCTTTCACGGGCACCTTTGCCTCTAAGCTTCTGCCAATGCAAGGGCCGAGGGCAAATGAGACGCTGGGAAAAGGTGAAGCAAACAACAGGTGGAAAAGAGCTGCCACACGGGATCAGACTACAAGTCATTTTGTTCCCTTTTCTGTCTGTGGCAGTAACCAGGAGGAAGAGGAGGAAGAGAATGAGATACATACGTATCCCGTACACGTTGAGCCTTCCCTGCCATTTGTTCTCCCCACTGACTGGGCCAGCAACTTTCTGAGCCGCCAGCTGAACCCAAACTGCAATGGCTGATCATCGCTCTGGAATCTGTCTGCCTTCAATTTCTCTAGTCCGTCTTCAAACATATCTCTGTTGTTTGTCTTGACAACCACTGCGGGAACATATTGTGTGCTAAGTATTTTTGTTTAAGCCTTCTAGCCATTCCTGTCACTATTGTCAGACTTCAGCTCTCTGTAGGTTTCTATGTAAGCCAGTTCAGCTGGCTTTGCTGCAGAGACTGGATGGAGATCAGCATCTCCATCCAGAGCATGGCTCTTGTCATCCTCAGCTAAGTGGAATGAATTGTCCTTTGGAGGTACTGCCTTGCTCCCTTAAGTAAGAAGAAAGCTTAGACAATTTGCTTCTTCACGTTAGCTGAAATGAATTCCAACAAAAGTGAGTTGGCAGAATCACCTGGGACATCTGTGGCAGAGTGAAAAACCGAGCTTGGGTTTCTCATTGATCCTCTTTCAGATCCTGTTAAAAGTTCTCATTCATCCTCTTTTAGATCACTGTTAAAAGAGTTATCCATATCTTCACTTACCTCCTATTTCTAAATAATCCTAAATCCCTACTTTCATTAGTACAGCCATATCAAATGAAGTTTGTCTACAGTGCAAACGGGTTCTGCTGTGGATAATCATAATCTCCTTAATAAACCAAAACTGTTGTAATCTCATTATGTATTCAGGATGCCATCTCCTGTACTTACCGCTACGCCTGTCTTGAAAAGGAGGTAATGGACCGTCTGTGTCACATCTGCGGCGTGCATTAGGTTGTGATAAGGATTTTTGTGTTTACTGTAGCCAACCTCCAGAGCTTCCACAAAGGACACCAGGGCAGAAATGGGGATCTGATGAAAGCAGCACAGAATTACAAACAAAATAATCACCTTTAATGGCTAGCCTTTGGAGGGGAGCATTTTGATAAGAGGTCCCAAAGAGCAGTTTGTACTTCACAAATAACACGCTAAAACATCTGAAACAGGCACTCAAGAGAGAGAGTGAATCCAGGTTACTTCCTCAGACTGGTTTTCCCATTCCTAATTACATTATGGATGAATCATTCCCGCACATAAACACACACAAGTAAGTATACTACAAAATTCCATCTGGAAGACACATGGAGTATGAAAAGTAACAGAGAGCTACTGATTGCCCCTGGAGAAATATTTCTAATTAGGCCACAAGCATGTCTCTCTTCCCCTCACAACCCACTGGAATATATTTCTGCTTTACTATTCACATTCAAGATTTTCTAATGAAACACACCATATAGCAAGTCTGAGATACTCTACTAAGAGGAGTATCATCTATCAGACCTCTGGCTTTTCACGGTGAAATCGAGCCTGCCCATCCTATGGGCTTGCCATGCTTTTCTGACTCCAAGAGTAGAACTGTGCACACTCAACAAAATGCAGTTCAGGGGATTTCTAGAGAGGAGACTACGCAGGTGGTGTCAGCTGCAACATATGCAAGTGGCAACATGGGCTCTCCAGTTTCATCTACTCAAACGACAAATACCCTAAACGCTCATATTTCCATAGTTAGAGGAGCACTGTTGTTCTCCTTTTGGGTATGTATCAGGGGAGGATGCAGTTCTGACCAGTTACCTCCTTCAAACATTCTTCATCAGGTACGGGCGGTTCCTGAACTATAGGGCCAGAGATTTGCAAACCCTTTCCAGCCAAAGTGAGTGGGAACCCCCAGGGAGTGGAAGTGTCAATGGAGGAAGGGACAGCAGAGTATTTGGGTGGGGAGAATGGTCAAGATCTGAGAGCAATCTGCCATCCAAATTTAAGTCTGTTCAAAGCTGGAGGAAAAGATATGCCGCATTTGTATCTGCAAACCTCTGTAACAATCATAGAATCATAGAATAGTTTGGGTTGGAAGGGACCTCTAAAGGTCATCTAGTCCAACCCCCCTGCAATGAGCATTCAACTAGATCAGGTTGCTCAGAGCCCCGTCCAACCTGACCTGGAATGTTTCCAGGGATGGGGCATCCACCACCTCTCTGGGCAACCTGTGCCAGTGCTTCACCACCCTCAGCATAAAAAATTTCTTCCTTCTATCTAGTCTAAATCTACCCCCCTTTAGTTTAAAACCATTACTCCTTGTCCTATTGCAACAAGCCTTACTAAAAAATTTGCCGCCATCTTTCTTATAAGCCCCCTTTAAGTACTGAAAGGTTTCCCCAGAGCCTTCTCTTCTCCAGGCTGAACAACCCCAACTCTCTCAGCCTTTCCTCATAGGAGAGGTGTTTCATCCCTCTGATCATTCTCATGGCCCTCCTCTGGACCTGCTCCAACAGGTCCACGTCTTTCTTGTGCTGAGGACTCCAGAGCTGGATGCAGTACTCCAGGTGGGGTCTCACCAGAGTGGAGTAGAGGGGCAGAATCCCCTCCCTCGACCTGCTGGCCACGCTTCTTTTGACAAATTTGAATTTGAATTCAAGCTCTCATTTTTTGCCTGCACGCATGAGAGTCCTATGAATCTCAGGAGAATGACACCATTGCTCCCACAGGATCAAATGTAATATTTCCCATGGATTTCATGGGGAAGCCTGTTTGGAACCCCACCTACTTCATGGTGTCCCATTGCAATTAAAAGTACTACTTAAATAACATTTGGTCTTGCTTACTGGGGAAAGTGCAGTGTCCATGAAGCCTTCAAATAGCACTAAAATTGCATTTTTAATGGAACAAAGCAGGATGAGAGGGAAGTTGAACAAAATCCAAGACGGAGGAAGAGACCCATCTTCTAACTACTGACCTTGAAACGGTTGATCAGATCATAGCGTGTGAGAAGTTCATAGAAAATGAATTTCAGTGCATGATCTCCACTGGCATCATTTAGTGCAAATACATCAAAGGACCACTTGTCTACATTCTGCAAGAGTGGGGAGAAAAGGCAGTTAATATGGTCATCCCTTTTACAATGATAGTTCAGTTTCTATCACTTTGCATCTACAAATGGAGAATTAGAGTGGCAATGTAAGTGTATAGCTTTTTTTTTAACTTCTTCAATTCCATTTAACCAATGCAGAGTCTAATTTACTCATCAGTATTGTATGACTCGTGTTTAAGAAGCTTCCATTACGAACACGTATGCTGTTTGTTATTCTAAACATGGCAATTCTCCACACCAGAATTTAATCAGCAAAGGCTGAATCCAAAAACATAAGAATCCTGGTTTGCTTTAGTACCTGAAACATTAGGATGGCCCTATTGTGGCTGATTTTACCCTTCTCTGTCCCCTACCCACATGCTATGTCTATGAAAAACAATATTAACTTTGAAGGAAACAGGAATAATGAAGATATGCTTTTTAATGACATTAAAGCCTCTGGATTTTGCTGTCCGTATAGAGTTCTTATGACTTTGTATTGTGAGCAAAGCACTCCAATACTTCATTCATGCTTAAAACAGAATAAAGTGATATGTTTTTTGCAGTAAAAAAAATACAGGCACCTGTGGTCATATTTTTACCATTTACTGTTCAATCAACCAAAAAAATAACAACTAACTAGAAGAACTATCTTGCTAGACCAAAGAGCAACTTAGTTCCTTCTGATTTTAATATTAATCCTGAATTGTGATTATTGCAGCTTAAACTGCTCAAAGACAGCATGACCCTAATTTTCCTTTTTTTTTTTTTTTAAAGATAAGTGAGTCCACTACAGCTTTCAGAAAACTACAGAGCAGAACAAACAGTAATGTTACATTAAGTGCTAACAATGACATAAAAAACCACCTTTATAACAGAAGAGTAAATATCTAATTCCAGTTAGGAAAGTTCCAGTCAGCTGTAAATGATATATTAATGCTGCAGGGTGCTCAGTCAAGAGATTGAGAAGGGAAAGTTCACTTCCCAGCTCATAAAGCTAAAGTATAAGGTTTAAACCTTCTTGCAGAAGGTTGAGTTCAAATCTCAACTCTTAGGGAAGGCCGTGGGAGCTGACAGCACTCATTATCTAGCAAGATAAAGCTCCTTGATCTCAGAACTGGATGTTCCTGAAACCCTATGAATCTTTCCTTCCTCCTCCTAGCAACTAAGAGGAAAGGTGCAGAAGGAGTTACAGCTAGAAGAATGATACACAGATCAACCACACAGCTGCATGCATTGAGGACAAGCTCTCAATCTTTCTTGCCTGCTGAGAACTTTGATGTACTTCCCACAGGGATTTATCCAAATGACTCTCTTTAAACCACATATTAAAGATTGATATCTGTACACAGAAGTTTCCCTCCACTTTCAAGCTGTTGCAGGTTACCTCCCATTTCCTTGTGGCACTTTCACCAAGAAAGAAAGATGACTACATTTCACACATGCATGTGCACAGCTGCTCTCAGTGCAAGAAATGCGGGTTGGCTAGACATAATGTTGAGTACTGTTAAGGACTAGAGTCCATCTAAAAATCTGCCAAAAATGCTAAATTACAATTATCTACCGAGCTCTTAAAGCCCAGTCCACCTTTGTTGTTTGTTGTCACAGTCATGTTCCAGGTAAGGACCTGACTTCAAGTCAAATGCAAAGGACAGTGACCTTTAACCGCCTTGTGGTCGGTCACACATACATCAGCATAGCTACAGGACTTCTTACGTTCTGAACGAGACCAACGTATTTTGGTACCGGCCCTCTCCAGCATGGGCTGATCCTGATAACCTTGCTACTTGCATACTGTTGATTACACAGAGCTGAGTATGCCTCTTGTGGAAGTACAGTCCACAGAGAGGCTAATTAGTGAGTGACTATCAAGGACACTTAAGATTCAGCTCAGCTTTCACCTATCCCAGTAAATCACTTGCTTGCCAAGCAGTTGATTTTACAAGCTGCATGGAGCCCACACACTAAAGGCAGGGTCAAGCTTCTCCAGAGATGGTTTGTGGCCCAAGTCACAGAAAAGCAATCATAAATTGCAGCTTTTCAGCACTTTCAGTAGGCTTTGGAGAGGAAGAACAACCAAGAGAGGAAAAAGTTGCACCAAGAAAACATGTTTTGAAGCCCTTGAACAAACTTAGAGGATGGGCAAGAAAAATAATGCCCAAAGCATCCGCTCAGTCGATTTGAAGTATTTTCCTGTTTTTTGAGTGTTTTTATTTTGTAATCACTTATCTCAATGAAGCAAATTAATTTAACACTTGCATGTATATAATAATTTACTTTTGAAAATTACATTTCAATTACATTGAAAATAATGTCTCAACTATGCTGAAATTTAATTCACTGTAAGGCAATCTTATCTTGTTGAAATAAAAGGGGTTTGTTCCTTTATATATTTTTCCTGTAGTTAGTGTTGTGCTCTTGCAGCAGATAAAATTTACCAAATTGTGAAATTGCAGAAAAGTACATCAGAATTGTTCTTTTGCACGAAAGAATGTTTAACCACATAGATGGTAAGTTTCACAGTAGAGCTATTTAGATTTTACTGAGGGAGAAATCCTTGCTCTTGTCAAGTCAACAGAAGTTTTGCTATTGACAATAATGACAGCAGCATTTTCCCCTGAATAACTAGAGGAAAAATCCTCTTAACAGAAGCATGAAAGTGTCACAGATGGCTTAGAGGCTTGCAGCAACACCAGTTACACTTTAAAATCAGTGGATTTTATGACCTTAAAAAAAAATTTAACATAGAAGTGACCCCTATATTGGGGAGAGATCTAAAGGGAGGTAGAACTTCATGGATGTCTTGTGATGGAGGAGAAAAAATGTTTCTCTTCCCTAAGGAGAGCAGGAGAAGCGAGGGATGGGAGACTTTCTGTGCTACACATGTGTCCAGGTCACTGGCCCTGTAGCCTCAGCTACAGGGTGTGTAAGTGTCATAAGCTGCTCTAATGCTACATATACCCACTGTGGTGTAACTGCAAATAGAACCAAGGTGTCTTACTTCTCAGTCCTGTGTCCTTATTACTTGGCCATTGCTCCACTGCCTGGGGAACCTAGAGATGAAGTGAAACACCAGTTCTTCCTAAATGCTCAGTTTCCTGCCCTGCTGTCTGTTCTTAACCTCAGAGACTTGATTTGTTTTATAAGCCAACAGGCAGATTCAGGGATAGATGTTATTCTGCTCAACATTACTGGAAGGCCTGACATTTTTGTAGCCACAGACAAGCAGAAGTCTATACTGCAGACATTCTAAGTGACTACAGGTTCTGTGTTCATTACCTGTATATTAGCTAGCCCAGAAAATATTGCCATGACAGCACGGGCATCAGAAAAGGCTGAAAAATTCACTTCCATGATACCGAGTATAAAATAACACTGATATGGTTCTCTCTATTGGAGTAATGTAGCCACGGTTGATGTGCTCTAGATAAGCTATAGACCTTCAGTAGAAGTACCCTGTGAATAGATGAGCTAAACATTCAGTAGGCAAAAGAAGACCTTGAAACTTTGTATCTTGGAGTAGAATAGATAAGGAAGCTATGCTGAAATAAGCTAGTTTGTGTAAGCAAAAGTTAATCATTTCTCGGAAATCTAATGAATATGCATATTCTAATTGTACGTAACTCCTATAGTTGAGCAGCTCGGTGCGCACACTAGGTGGAGCAATCCCCTGCGTGCCTGGCGCCGCAATAAAGAATGCCTGCTTTCTAAAACTCCAAATTGAGTCTTAGAGAGTAATGGTGGCTACTATATAAACTAGAAGATGGAGAAAAGTGGCCAAGGAATGGTACTTTGAATTATAATACTCTGTTACAACTAATGCTGTTTCTAAGGAGAGAAGGAAAATGGGATGAGGTATTGTATGCTGATATGTTCTTTACATTAAGGCAGCATCCTGAGTGGCAAAAGAAGTGTGGAATCAATTTGGCCCCAACTGATCCTCTGGTATTGGCATTGGAAAAGGATAAGCAAGAGACAGAAAAAGGGAAAGTGTTAAATAGGTGTTGTTCGGCATGTAATATTGCACAGAGATGTTTGAAGTTGGCCCAGAATGAGCAGGAAGAGAATTTAGAGATGTTAGTGGCTCCAGGGTTGAGGCAAAGACCTCAGGATCATGGACTCGAACCCTTTGAGGCAGAGGGTGGACTGGACGATGAGTTCGAGAGAGACACTGCAGGGGCCACGCCGGTAGCAAGGAGAACTCGTAACCAACAGGGAACCGCGTTGCAAGCTCCGTTGAGACAAGCAGTAGGGCATGATGTTCCGGTTGTAGTGAAAGTGTCTTTTTCGATTACAGATTTAAACAATTGGAAAATAGCTGCCGGTAGTTATAGGGATGATTCTGATCAAGTGGCTACTGCCTTTGAAATGATAAAAACTCAAGATCCAGATTGGAAAGATATCGAAGTTATCATGCAAGTATTGTTTGATAGTACAGAGAGGGAGATGATTCGTAAGATGGCAAGGACTCAGGTTGAAGCCCAAATAGCGGCAGGGACATTACAAGGACAGTTGGAGCATCATTTTCCCTTGGTGGATCCTGGCTGGGACCCTAATGATAATGGGCAGAAATTATTATTAACACAATATCAGAGGTGGGTTCTGTTTGGTATAAGAAATGCTATACCAAAAGTGATAAATTGGTCAAAATTATACGAGATTAAGCAGCATAGAAAGGAGCCTCCCACCGATTTCTTAAATAGATTGAAAGAAGCTGCTCGGAAGTACACAACTCTGGATCCTGAATCAGAGGAAGGAAAGAATCAATTGACCACTTTATTTATTGGACAATCCGCAGATGACATTTGCAGGAAATTGCAGAAATTACAAGGGGCAGATGCTAGAGATTTGGGAAAGCTTTTAGACCAGGCTTGGGTAATATATAGAAAGAGAGACCAACAAAAGGAAAAAGGGAATGCTAGGTTAATTGCAGCATTGGAAGGAGCTCGTGGTTCACAAGGAGGCCAAAGAGGAGATGGATTGGAGGG
>NW_008794631.1:2422948-2556643 GCF_000699145.1 Aptenodytes forsteri | reverse complement strand
CAATTGGATCCAGTAAGCCAGGGATGACCCGGATGTTTAAGAGCAGTGGCTGCAACAGTACTGTTAATACAAGAGGCTCGGAAGCTTACCATGGGACAAAAGATAACTGTTTATGTTCCACACATGGTGACTACAGTGTTGGACCAGAAGGATGGACATTTGCTGTCTCCTAGTAAAATGCTAAAATATCAAGTGGTACTAATAGAACCAGATGACGTGACCTTAAAGACTACTGCCGTAATTTATCCTGCCATGTTCCTCTCAGCTCGACAAGAAGAAGGCAAACCTGAACATGACTGCCTGCAGACCATTGAAGCAGTCTATTCAAGCAGGCCCGACTTGAAGGATGCTCCCTTGCAGAATCCAGACTGGGAGCTATACACGGACAGCAGTAGCCTTATGGAGGAAAGCGGGTATCAGGATATGCAGTTACCACTGTCGGGACGGTGGTAAAGGCACAAGCATTGCCCATTAAAACATCGGCCCAAAAGGCTGAACTGATTGCCCTCACTCGGGCTTTGCAGTTAAGTAAAGACAAGCGCGTAAATATTTGGACTGACTCGAAATATGCTTTCGGAGTAGTGCATGCGCATGGAGCGATCTGGAAAGAAAGGGGGCTATTGTCCGCACAAGGGGCAGAGGTGAAACATAAGGAAGAAATTTTGAATTTGCTAGAAAGTATAAAAGCTCCTGCTGCTTTTGCCATTATGCATTGTAAAGCTCATCAATCGGGATGAACCACTCAGGAGCGAGGAAATAAACTGGCTGATTTAGCTGCAAAGCGGGCTGCAGGAAAAGGCATAGAGGAGGAAATGTTAGCTATAGTGCCAGAGAAGAGAATCTTCCTCCAGAAAAACCCTATTTATGATAAGCAAGATTTAAAATTAATTGAGACTTTACAAGCAGAAAGACAGGAAAATGGATGGGCAGTTACCCCTACAGGTCTAGTAGTAATACCTCATTCCCTCATGAAAAATTTAGTGAAGGAAGAACACAACGCTGTGCACTGGGGAACTGAAAATTTGCTAAAACATTTGCAGAAGTCGGTTATTAGCAGGAACATGGTGGAAACTATTAGATCAGTCACACAAAGATGTGAAATATGTTGTAGAAACAATCCAAAAACACAGAATAAAATTCAATTTGGAAAAACCATTGAGGGACAGACGCCTGGAGAATATTGGCAAATAGATTTTACCAAATTGCCAAGAAAAGGAGGGCTAATGTATTTGCTGGTCCTCGTGGATACATATGCAGGTTGGCCCGAGGCCTTTCCATGTCGCACCAATAAGGCAAGAGTTGTAGTGAAAATATTGTTGAAAGAAATAATTCCAAGTTTTGGAGTACCTTTAGGGATGTCAACAGATAGAGGTCCACATTTTGTAGCCAAGATAATTACTGAAATAAGCAGATTGTTAGGTATTAGTTGGGATTTACATACCCCTTACCGGCCTCAATCTGGTGGTAAAGTAGAAAGAATGAATTATACCCTCAAGACTCTTAAGCAAACTATGTCAAGAAACCTTGATGAATTGGACACAGGCTTTGCCTTTAGCCTTCTTAAGAATTAGAATCCAACCACGGAGTAGACAACATAGCCCATACGAGTTGATGTACGGACGACCATAAATTTTGGGTAATGCTACTAATGAAGGATTATTAACAATAAACAAACAGGTACAAACCAACAATCTAGATTGGCATTAGATCTATTATTAGCCCATGAACATGGGTTGTGTGGTTACTTACATCTTAGCGAGGAACTTGTTATATACATATCCTGAATGTAACCCAAGAATTAAATATGCAATTGAATAAGATGAAAAAAAGTAGCTCAAAATACTAGAATCCTTAGGGAGACAGCGGAAACAAGCTGGTTGAATCAGATTCTTCAAAAATTAGTGGATGAACCTTAACTGGATGGTTAGCAAGTTTGATACAAAACATAATAATAATAATTATAATTATCATAATAGTTTGTATACTTCTTGGATGGTCACCAACAGCAACGGGAGTGTTTAACCTTATGCTTCATCCAGTTGTAGTTTTACTAACTCTAACTTTAACATGTCTGTTGCTTATAATTATACTGTATATAAAGGTTTAGTACATGATGAAACGAATAACCCAACTTTACATATACTGTTAATATACTACAATTTTGTCTGACCCTGTCTTCTATGCAGTAAATAATCAAGTATACCTTGCCATCAAATCTTGTTCACTGTCCCATTAACCATTGAACTTTATTAACTCTCTTAATAAGATGAGGATTGTAGCTTGCTAGCTACAAATCCTCAAAAGAAAAGGAGGGATTAATACCGAGTATAAAAGAACACTGAAGAGACATGGTTCTCTCTATTGGAGTAATGTAGCCAAGGTTGACGTACTCTGTAGATAAGCTAGACCTTCAGTAGAAGTACCCTGTGAATAGATGAGCTAAACATTCAGTAGGCAAAAGACGACCTTGAAACTTTGTATCTTGGAGTAGAATAATAAGGAAGCTATGCTGAAATAAGCTAGTTTGTGTAAGCAAAATGCGCAACCGAGCCAAAGAACAAACTGCATCCGCGAAGACTGAGTTCAACTAGCGGACACAGTGAGGAAGACTACTGACAACCACCAGAGGACCCTGAAAGACCACCAATGGACATAAGAGTGCATGCGTCAAAGACTTTTACATATGTTAATGAGTTCCAGGAAATAACATGAATATGTTAGTCATTTCTTGGAAATCTAATGAATATGCATATTCTAATTGTACGTAACTCCTATAGTTGAGCAGCTCGGTGCGCACACTAGGTGGAGCGATCCCCTGCGTGCCTGGCACCGCAATAAAGAATGCCTGCTTTCTAAAACTCCAAATTGAGTCTTAGAGAGTTTTTAATTTGCTGACTTACGGTTAACATCCAAAGCAGGTTAACTACTTCAGCAGCTAGTTAATATGAAGTTCTGTCTCCAGCACTACACCACTGAACAGCAGATCACCACAATTTACTGGGTAAATTAACATACTTACTTATTCAAACATGTCTGTGTGAATGGTATGCATGGCCACTATTCAAGTGAGAGACAAGGCTGATTGTCCCTTTTGTGGCAACAGGTCTTACATCATCACACCCACGTCATGCAGAAAGGCAACAGGCTACTGCAGTAGAAAAATCGGTACCCAATATAGAGAGGGATGCTGTGCAATCAATTCACAAAGTTGCCTAACTTCTCATCCACTGAAAAAGTGAGAGAGATTATACACCTAAGACTTGCACTGCTACCACTCCATCTGCATTTTTTGCAGAAGCTGCAGTATTTCATTGTTTTATTAAGACCAACCTCATTTTGCCAAGCTGATTCCGCAGCTTTGGGTTACTCAGTGCAGACATCCTGTTGGCCATGGCAGCAAAAAGGAAAGCACATAGTTCAAAAATAAGCTAGTTTTGACTCCATGTCATCTCAATCCTTGTCCTTATTACCACGACTCTGAGGGGAATGTTGATTATGGCAATCCAGAACAGCTGAAGAGACGTGTGTGGTACACTCCTACACGCTTTTGCATGCCTAAACCATCAGTTCATTTTACGGAGCACACCAAGTAGTCGGGTAGTTGTAAGGTTTTTTTACTTGGCTTTACTGGACTGAAGCAAGCAACAAAATGTACTGTTTTCCATTAAGAAGATGGGACTGAGAAATGTCCCATTTATGATGAAGTATTATTTCAAAGACAGAAGACTTCTTCAAAACAAGTAACTCCCATTTCAACCACATCCACTACCAACCCCAAGGCCATCCAGGCAAAGACATGTTCTCAAAATAGTTCTGGAAAAAAATACATCCTAGAGTTCACAGTGGCTAAGCAGGCATTATTTCACCCTGAGCAAAATTAGTCAATGCCTTTGTTGTTATTGATGTGCTTTAACCTACTCTACCATGATCAGTTCTCTTTATGACCCTTAATCATTTAGAAACATACAAAGAGGAGAGGGATTCTGTACAGTTTAAGTCAGTTGAGAGTAGCTGATGGGTCTTGCATTGTTTTGTTACTGCTGAGGAACTCAGAAGAGGTCCCGTTATATGTTCCCTCATAAGCTGGCTATGGGGTGTAGTTCTAAAAGAACAAAGACTTTAGATCCCATTTGCAGGAGTGAAGCTAACACTTGTCAACCTGCAGCTGGAAAAAGGTGTGGATGGATGCTCTGATTCTGTACATGAAAG
The DNA here is from genome assembly GCF_000699145.1 of Aptenodytes forsteri. Taxonomy (NCBI): domain Eukaryota; kingdom Metazoa; phylum Chordata; class Aves; order Sphenisciformes; family Spheniscidae; genus Aptenodytes; species Aptenodytes forsteri. The sequence continues at coordinate 2,552,434 of NW_008794631.1, read as the reverse complement.
GCATGTTTGATCATTCTTCTTGCATTCAATGGGCCTTCTGCAATTCCTCCACATCTTTTGATGAGTTGTACTATCCAAAACAAAAAGGATTCAGTACCCTAACTGTAGGTCTTTCCAGTGTGGAGTAGAGCAGAAGGATCGCTTCATGAGCTCTACATGTAATGTCCCTGTGTATTGCCCCATTGTATCACCTTTTTTCACCATTGCATGGCATGGTTGAACCACATGCAACATGTAATCTGCAAAGCTGCTATGTAGGCAGTTGGTTGCTAACTTGTGTTTGTAGTCTTGATAATTCCTGCCTAAATCAAGAACCTTGCAATTGTCCCATGGATTGAACCTTATTTTTTTCAGACTACTTCTGACTAATCAGTTTTCCTCTGAAACCTCAAAACTCATAAAAGGGTCATTATTCCTAAACTGATTATCACCTTGAAGAGCTGAAGCTGAGCAATATAAGAAATTCCGTTCTCTCACAGCAATCCTTTTCCTTCTCCACCTCTCTCCATCTGTGTTTTCTTTCTTCCCTGTGGGAGGTTGTGACTGATTCCAGCATGTTACTAGGTCCTCAGTTTAATCACAGTAATCTAGAACAGAGCTGTAACCTTCACAACCTGAAAATGGCCGCAGCCTTGAACTCTATTCTTTCCTTTATTGAAAGGACATTCCCTTAGGCCAGTAAATGATTAATGTATGTGAACGAAACTAAATGTCAGAGAGAAGGAAAGGGCAAGTACTAAGACCCCCTTACCAAGTCAAATATCGCAGTGTTATCCTAATGCTTTGTACAGACACACACCCCCCCCTTTTTATTGGGATTACCTTTAGCACTCCAATTACAGCTGGTGGGTAGCTCAAACCAACCATATTTGAAGTCCGTCTGTACATTCTACCAAGATAAAACAGATAAGGCAACACATAAATAGAATTAAACAAAACAAAACAAACAAACAAAAAACATAAAGCAACAGACCATTACAGGAGACCTTATTTAGCCCAGGAAACCCTAACTGCAATTTGTTTTTTTTCTTCCTTCTTGTTCCTAACTTGCACAATATTCTCTATACCATTCTTACTGTATAGCCTAACTTGAGACTATACACTCCCCAGTATCTCACAGCTTGGTTACCTGGCAGGACATCACAGAGAATCTGCCAATATCAGGTCTTCATCAGAGGGAAAGGCTACACTCAAATAAACAAGATGTTCCCCATTTTCCACCGCATATGACCATACTGCTCTTTCAGTTCCCTTAGTCCTTGCTGGTCCACATGTAAGCTAATTCTGAATGTACTTCAGAAATCATTTGTTGTCTGCAATAAATCAGCTCCAGTTCAGTACAGCTGTTACTTTTGTCTGCATTATTTTAAGATTGGTATAAAATCTTTTGGGTGTTCGCCGTGTGTGTGTGTTTGAGGGAGAGAGAGAGAAAGAATAAGGCAATAATGAACATCTGCAACCATACCAAACAAAGCACCGAAGTATGTACCAGATTTTAAACTTGTTTTCAGGCCACACTGTGTTTAACAGGCTTGGTGAATGCAGAAGCACTGTCAGAGCTAAAATGCCTTTCCGCATGTCACCCTTTTTTGCACTTAAGCAATGTAGAACTAAAATGAGATGATGGAAAGCTCTCTTCTCCCATCTGAAATGATCCCGTGTGAAGTCTTCCTTCACTTCCCTTTTTCTTTGTCATGTTCTGCACTCAGACCTGAAAAAAGTCAGCCCCCTTTGGAGAATTAAATTCACCCATTCCCCAAATTACAGAATATCTTACCCCCTCCTCCCTCCAGTCAGGAGCCCTATAGCCTTCTCTTAAGTGACAATTCAGGCAGAGTCCCTCTCCCTTAGCTCAGGAGAGCCACAACCCTCCTCTGGTGCCATATCATATCTGAACACTTCCTCCTTGGGGCCACAGTGATTCAGATCAGCTGGAAAACAGCCTCCTACAGCCAGCTCTCTGTAGTTCATTTACCTCCTTGTTGAGCAAGTTAATTCACAAATAGCCTGTCAAACCTAGGAGAAACCTGTTCCAAGGAGAAATGACAGGTTTAGTCTTACCACAATTTGCTGCCACTCTTAACACATGTACTTTGGTACACTGATAAAAAAATCGGCTACAGACATGCCGGAGGAGGCTTCTGTGTGTCTGTGTGGCTTGTGGCCCATTGTCTGGTACCTCCAACCTCCTGCACAGAGGGCTGGTAGGCTGTCACTGTGATTGTGATGAACAGTGAAAGGTGCTCTGCTCTTCCATTCCTGACTTGAGTTTTGCTGTAGAGACCTGGGACCTGCTGTCTTTCATGCTGCCTAAAGTCTGCTGACAGTTTCACATGTGCCAGCCCTCCTTCTAGCTTGAAAGAAGAATGTCAGCGAAGAGTGGTTACTTGTTAAGAAAAGGTAAGATTGGAAGTGAGTCCAAATTGAAATGACTAAATGTTTTAAAGGGTTCAGAGAGTGAAATCAGTTTTAGCAGTAGGTTCTGATACAAATCACAACAGAGAAGGCTGAGAGGAGTCAGTGGATTTTTGAAATCCTCCCTGAGCTCCAAAGTTTTTACATCAGTCTTCATCTATAGTTCATTCCAGTAATACTATGATACAGGATTTTCTTCGGTTTCTTAGCAGTTCTTCATAAGAAATACTAGACCACAGAGGAAAACAGAGGCAAGGGAGGGCTTGGTCTGGGCTGACCGAATTTTAAAAGCTGTCACTCTTGACCTAATGCTATGCAGAGGTGCATATTCTCTGTCAAAATTATTCCAACTGTGCTATTACATCTGTATTAAGCTAAGAACAGATCAGTATGTGCTGTTTCAGGTTGCAATCTATTACTTAATCCCAGGTTTCGAGGTGCTATCCAGATCTGTGTAGAAACATCATTAGAAGCATATTAAAGTATTCTTCATTCAACACTACAGGTGCAATCTGCAGTACCTGGGCAGTTACTAGAACGAAGTAATTACATGCCCCTTTACCTTTCCACAAATATCCCAGCTTGTACTGCATGGACAATACTCCTGAACCGGGGTTTTTCCTCTGTTCTTTTGAGCATCATCCCCATTTGCCGCGTGAAGGTAGAAGCCAACCAGTCCCGGACCTCTGAGGGCACAGAGTCGGACTGGATGTCACTGAGCTCATCTTCTGTGTCCAGTAAACGCCTAGAAGGGGGAGGAAAAAGATGGGTAAACAGACTCCCTTGGAGAGCATTGCAACATTATTAACAAAAAAGAAACTCTCACATATTCTAATTAAAGCCGTTGTTAAAAGTCTTTGGTTCGTCAGCCCTAATGAAACACAATTGTACAAGTCTTCAACAGATTGTTTATTCTCCTGTGTAGTTAAATGCCAGATTGTGAAGCTCACTACTAGGCCGACAAATAAGAAGTATCAGCCTTCTGAAGCACAACTACGTAATCATCCACTGACTTCTCATCTTCAGCTCATCAATATTCCTGACCTTTCTGCCCTTCAGAGCTTATTTACGGTCATGTCTAACTTCCCAGTTAGTATCATACAGTCTTCTCCTTTCCCATTCTGGTCATCTGAGGTGACTCTACAAGTGCATTTAGCACTGGGAAAATGGCAGAGCGGGGAACTCCTCTGCAACGTCTTACCAGTCTGCCTCTATCATGACCTGGAGTAACAATTTTTTTAATTTCAAAGACTTGATACAAGCGAAAAGATTTAACACTATTCAAAAGGAACAGAGGAATAGGAATTTAGAAACTTTCAGAAAAAGTGGGACACAATTATTATGAAAACATTTCTCCGAGAGAATATATATTAAATTTATGATTGCTTTTGATCTCCTCCCTTGCCCCAGGAAACTTAAAGCAGCTTTTAGACCAAGGATTGAAGATCTGCTTTACAGAGACTACAATATTTTAATGATTAAAAACATATTGTCTGTGAGTAATAATCTTGGCTAAAACAAATTTCCCAACTGACGTGTAAATTACAATTTTGTGTCGCTGGTACTAGACATAACAAGAGTGCTGATGTCTGTAGTTAACTCACCTAGTTTCGTCAATGTATACTGATTCAAGAACAGTCGCAGCATATTCCAAATTCTTCTTTAGGTCTACAACTGAAGCTTCCCCTCTCTCCAACTGCTTCACCAAAGACCGCAGCCTAGAGAAAAGGAAAACAGAAATCTGATTAGTACAAAGAGAAATAGGTTTGAGAGTGAGCGTCAGTTCAAAACTCGATCCAGCATGAGACCTAGCATACATGATCGGCAGGTGAAAACTTTTGCACATCTACAAGGTTCTTTAAGCCAAATACAAGAAATCAACAAAAATCACTTTTCAAAGATCAGTCACAATGATGCCAGGCAAACATCACATTATATTTAGGCTCAAATAAGTCAGCGAGTTATGACTGTCCCTTACTCACACTGAAATAAGTTAAAATAGAAATCACTTGGAATTTAACACAGGAGCTAGGAAAGGGCATTTTCATCCCAGCCATAAGAAAGGAATTAACTTCTTGAGCAGTATCTGTTGACAAATGTCAGCCATTTATGATGATTGGTGTACACTTATGCAAAATTGTATTGGAGTATATTTAGAAATACTGTTGCAGAAATACTATACAAGGTTAGGAAATGCTATGCTTTTTATTAGGTCAGGAGGTCACCCTTAGACTATCCCATCTATATTAAAAAGAACTCATGGAAGGTTTTTTATTAGGTTATTATTATTAGGGGGGGGAAACAGACTTTCTGAAAACAAAAATTTGTGTAAAAAGTGTCTCCTGTATCACAGACAATTAATATACTTGTGAAAATTTCTTTTGTCTTTTCCTCTCCTTCACTCTACTTTCTGTGGCAAATTAGGAAAACAAAAAAGGGAAGAAAGAGGAGAAGAAAATGTAACTTTAAAGAGTAAAATGAAATATTTTCAACAATCCAAGAACATACATGCCTACAATTAGAAGAAGAAAATTATCATTCCTTTAAAAGGACAATGGGATAAAGATTTCACATGTTAAAACATTTTTGTGAATGTCTTCATCCTTGTTAAACAGCAGTTAAATAAACATTCAAATATACATTTAACAGCGTAGCAGAAATCACAAGTTGTTAACTTGTACTGTTCAAGATGTAAAAATGTAGAGGAGTAGTCATGTCATCTAAAATTTGTCTTCTACTTAGGAGACTACTCTTCCTCAGCTTTTTCTATAGTCCATGGAGAAAAATAACCTTTTCCACAAGGTCATTCAGACTTAGAGCCCAATATAGGTGCCTGCTCTCACTTTATTAACTGTAGTGGGAGCCCAACCTCCCACAGTAGACATGTACATGAAGTTCTTAAAATGAAGTGAGTATCTGTATTCCCTGGCTATCACAATGCACCTGTGGCATCAGTGCTTTCAGGAGAAATCAAGTCTCCGTGGGGCTGTATTTCATGGCAGAGCTGAGGAGCAGTCAGTCTGCCTGTGTGCACTGCACCAACAGCTCTTTCCAGCTGGGTTTCCTTCCCCCACCTTTCCCCACATAAACAGTGAGGCTGTAGAGAACAAAAATCATAAAAAATATCAATTGTTCCTCTGGCTAGGTCACATAAATGCCAATCCTACTGACAGCGGTACTCCTGACACACAGCTACATATTTAGCTTTACAAAGAATTTTGAGCAAGAGGTGGACCCTCCATCTCCGGGAGGATTAACTCATCTACTTGTCGGCAGTCAAAAAACAAAAGTATTCTTCAATACTTCATTCCTGATGTGAGAATGGAGATGGGAAGGTCAGTGATGTACAAATACACTGAACACAACTCTTCTCATCTCTAGAAGCCAGGTGGAGAGAATTCAACTACGCCAGCATGTTTCCCTCCAATCCTGGAACCCACCTCGGGGAATCCATGGAGCAACCTCAGCCCCATGGAAGAAGAAACATGGCTCGGTGCTCCCATACCCCTCTTCTATGTAACTGCACCACCAGCTGTGAGCAGCAACACGTTGTTTGATGAGCAGAGCTAGAAAAGGTGGTTCCCCACCTTTCAGGTTGATTCCAGCCTCGGGCAGCACACATGGAAGATTAATTCACCTCCTCCCTAAAGCCAAACCATTGATCCCTCCTACCCATTCCCAGCTTTTCTTGCCAATGCAGGAGGGGAGGAAGAGGAAAAATACAAAACATCTTTAACGTCCAAACAGTAAGCATTGCTTCATATGTCTCCTCCTTCCTTCATCCTGTGTATGGGGAGTCCAGAGATGTGACCCCTTAACTAGTTACCAGAAACATTGTTTGTACACAAGCCACAGGAGTTAATATTGCAGGAGGAACATCATCTTTGGCTCTTCCTGACTTTTATTTCATTGATTTAAGTACCCGGCAGCTCTATGCCACAAGTCATTCAAAATTCATGTTCAATAATAGCACAGTGAGTAACGGTTGCTTCATGGCACCAACATTCATCATCAAAGAAGATTATGCAGAGTACTGCGTGCATCAATCATTTGGAAAAACACAAGTACGGTTGTTATAATAAAGCCTTGTCATACGATCAGCCGCTCTCATGTGAAAAAAAATTACATTGTCTTTGTCTTACCTTCCATTATCTATAGCTATTTCTGATTCATTGAGTCACAGCAGCTGCTGCCAGTTACCTTTACTAAATAAGAGCCCGGTGATAGTTTGTCTTTAATGCATTCCATGTATCTCTATTTTTTTGAAATAGTCCTAAATGCAATCATAAAGTTAAGGCCAGGCTGTCCCACTGAAGGGCATCCAGGCAAATTTATTAGCTGAAAAATTCTGTTTCAGGGTGGCTGAAGTAATTCCGGAATTCAATCAAATTCACCAAACCATTTTGACTGAAATAAAAACATTACCACAAACTTTTAACATGTTTTATTTCTAGGAGCTTGTATTAAAGCAATGGAAGCAGAGGGCAAGATGCTGACTTCCTATCTTTACCCCATAGACTAGTCATTGCAGCAGGTGAGTAGGGTTCAGTCACACGTACCGTTTCACAGGAAAACGCTGTCTGTCAGGCTACTGACTAAAAGAAACATACTGATATAACTATCACAATCAATTTAAGGAACGCAGTTCATCATTTACTTTGCTTTTATTGTAACTGTCTGTTTTGTATGAACAAAACACTTCTTTCAACCAAAGCATGTTTTGTTCTGTTCTGTTTAAAAAAGTTCATTATAGACTGATCAAAACCTAAGTTTTCATTGTTTCTTTTTTTTTCTCCTTTTCCTTTCAAGTTCAGAAAAATTTGCACAGATCTACCAGACCTAGTTCGACTGAAGCCCATGGAGCTAGCTGTAGGAGAAGCAGCCAACTCCTGAGCATAAGGAGATCCCAGGCCAGAAGGGAGGTGTTAACCATTTCTACCATTAAGCTGCCTTAAGACCATGGCACATGCCACAAGTGAGCCAGGCTATAGGTCAGCCAAAAGTTTCTCAGATTACAGTCATCAGCACAGCAGTTACAAAGAACTGGTTCGTCACACAATATCAGCTCTAAATCTAGTTGTTTAATTATATTAAGATACAGCTAATGCCTTTCTTAATGAGATTTCCAAGGGAAGCTATTCCTCCAGTCTGCAAATTCTCTGTGAACATGTGCCAAATATTATGGAAAAAGTCTGAGAACCTTTGTACTACGCACAGTTATTTCACATTTTAGTCCTCGGAATAATACCTTAACTGCCCAAAGGAAAAGCCTAGTCCTGAGCAATGCTATGCATTTTAACTTCCTCTGACCCCACAAGGAGCTCAAGTAAGTATAAAATCTTGGAAAAGGGCCAATTCCAGAATACGGCCTCCCGCACTGCCCTTCCAAGGAAAGTATCTGTATGCACCCACCGTAAAAACCCCTGAGAGTATCTGCAAATAATCCCACTGAATTCAGCAGAGCAATTCATTTGTGTAAAGCAGGCAGGTTGGGTTCTCAGTGAAGGTGAGAGGTTATCCAAAGCATACGCTGTTCCACAGCCCCGCTCCTGCTCTTTTTAATGTTTCCCTAAAGTACTAACTATCATAAGATTCAGGAGATAGAAAGCAAATGTCTAGAAACTGGGCAACTGAACTCAGACCATAAAAGTTACACAGCTCAAAGACCCAAAGCCACTCTAGATCCAAACTGAGTAACAGGAGAAAGTGAAGCTGTTTTCAGTGTGTTCTTGAAATGTAAAATTTCTGAGTAACCGCTCCAAACATTCTCCTCTCCATTATAAATAAAACAGTATCTGTGTACAAATATTTACCTCCTTAGCTAGAGGGCTTGCTTTTATGCTGTCAATTTTTTTTTTGAAATAGCATTACATATCACTGCAGAGAAGATTAACACCACCGCAGTCTGGATACCAGTCAGCTTCAATTAACATGCAAAGCACACATATTGTCTGAATACTTGGGGCAAGTTCCTTCAATCCGTGTAAAGTCTGCAAAGCTGCGTGGCTAGTCTCCGCATTTATTTTCAAAGCTTTATGACTGTGATTCACCACACGTTTTCAACAGTACAACTCAATCTTTTCCTCTGAGAATCATTCTCATACCATTGGGCTGGCTGAGGAAAAAAACTACTTTGAATGCACATTCAAAATTTAAAAAAAAAAAAAAATTCTAATATCATTACAGATTACCAAGGATGGAATATTTATCCCTGTTTTACTCTTGATATTAACAGCTAAACAGTTTGATATTGACAGCTGAACCTGATTAATATGTTGTTTCAACCATGATAGCCTACTACCTGACAGGTGAGGTTTGCAGAAAGCAGAGATTTTTTTTTTTTATTATAGCTGGGAAAAGAGGGCAAGCTATTGAACACAGCACTGCTAGAGCTGGATAAGTACTCTCTTGAGACAATGTTCTTCCATTGTCACTAATTCTTTGAGATCAAAAGCTATTCACAAGCCTCTGCTAAGTCTGATACAAGTTTCATTAAGAAAGCCTGCAGTGGAATTTCTTATCAAAACTAAGCGCTGTCCACGTAGTGAAGGCCCTCACCAGAAAGGGGAACTCTGGGCTGAAGTGATTGCCGCTTGGTCCCTTTTAACACATACTGAAATTGGAGATCTCACAGCTCAGGTGATAGACTGAGGGAATCATCTTTGATATGTCAGCCCTAAAGAACAGCTCAGTGGGAGAAAGGACTTGTACCCTAGACCAGAAAATCCTCATGAGTGGATTATTTGCCTGAGTTGTGAGTTCAAAAGCTTGCTACAGATATGGTTTGGAAGAAATTATTCAAAGTTTCCTGTCTCCCATCTGAGGAGGAGGAGGAGTGGAATGTAGATGTGGTCCACACCACACCCCAAAAGGCTTTTGATTTATCTTTCTGCAAAACATGAAAATGTTCTGTAAAACTTTAAGAGATCTGAGCAACATTAGAACGTCTCCCACTCTTGCTAATAGTGACACAGCTACCTAAAATGAGTTACTGGCTTCCTGCTAAAATAACCCCAGAAAAGATGGGTCATTCTTACTTCCTTTCAAAGACGTACGTAGTTCTTACACACAAGTAGGGAAAACCTTTTCATAACACTAAATCATTCCATAGCTATACATGAGAATGTCCCTTCTCAACTCTTTTGTGAGAGTTTTACTGATGTACCAGGTTTTACTGGTATACCAAGAACATATGGTACAAGAAAGTTTTATACAGAGAACCGAATTTTATGGATGCCTGACAAAAACAGGTGTATGTAGCAACAAAACATCAGGTTTCATATCCTGAATGCTGGTTTCATGTCCCAGGAGAAAATCTGTTCTTGCTATTCCTCACGTTTCCAAAACTTCGGAATCAACTTCTAAAATTTACGTCAAAGTTTCCTTAAGCAGACAATATCCCATTGCACTCAGTGTAATTCTGACACTGCACGCCTGAGCAAACAGTTTGGGGGTTCCCTGTAAACACAAAGGATCCTGTAACACATTCTGTAAGAAATCAGGTTTGCTTTCACAGCCTCTCCCTATTCTTGTGAAGTAACTTTGTGCTGTTCAGGCATTTCCTTCAGTCTCAAATGTCACCAACTTTCAATGGAAGTGGGCATACTTGTAAAGGTGTTGCAGTTGCATATTGGATAAGAATGCAAGCTGCTACATCCATGTAAGAAACCACTTCTAATAATCTTGCCATGATTAATGCTTAGATACACAAAATTTTCCCCAAAATACTGTCAGCATTAACTTCAGCACGGGACACTCTATTCATGGTCCTGTTCATCACAGAGGTTCACGATCAAAAACTGGCACACAATGAGATTGATCCCAGTTACAGTGAGGTCCTTCATGAGTCTTCTGCGGACAAAAAGAACATCATTACAATTAGACACTAGTGAGGAACACTTTCAGCTTCAGCAAATCCTTGTCACTGACTCTGGCGGCATGAATAAGAGGCACCTTCTGCTATCAGTCTGCGTTTATATGGCTTTTGTTAGTCAAATTACCCTTATGTAATGAAAACCCAAGAGAATTATTTAAAAGACAACTCATTTGTGATAACATTCTTTTGATAGCCAGCTCAAATTGCTTTTGTAAAAAAAAGCAAAATAAATAAAATCAACCACAAGCTTTAGAAATTAACAAAATAATAATCAGAAGTAGACCTGATTGTATAAATGCCAGCTTCAGTTTACACACAGAAAAAGACCAAGGGTCGCTCCTACAGGCTGGAAAGACAAACATCTGCTGAACTGAAAGACAAAACCCTGCCTTCTGATCTACAGTACATTCCTTACCCTTCTCTGGAAAACCACCATAACTACTGGTAGGAAATTCCTTAATAAGTTTGAGAAACAGATGTTCGCTGTGCAGTGGACTATATTTCTATTCAATTTCAACACAGAAATAGGTGTGCATCTGATATCTCACTACAATGTACAAACTCAATAAATCTGATATTCCAGGGACATATCAGTGTTAGAGAGCATGTGCAGACCAGCTAAGCAGCGAACACATAGGTCTGTCAGATGCCCCATGACAGTATCCGACTGCCTGCTAGGGTGTAAAGAAACTGCAAAGCAAATGCACAGGATATTTAACCCTACCCAAAAGTATCCAGAGCAGACTGCATGCAGTTATGCGGCAGAACGCACATGTGAAGTAGTTTCAGTCAGCTGGGTGGACAGATGCCTCCACAGTTTGCATAGCAGAACCTTTGATGCTTCATTCAAATAGTGGGTTGGTGGGAGGGGTACAGCACACAGAGGAAGTAATCCAGGAGCTCACCATGTCTTTTCACAACAGTCAGCAGGTATGATTCATTCCAGAGTCTGCCACATCTCAGTCTAAGGCTCTGCATGTATAGGACGTGTGAACCACTGAGGAAAAGACACAACCTAGAAAGCCAGCTCCAGCAGCAATCCTCAAAACACAACCAAAACCAGAGTAACTGGTAGCCTGTGACCCAATGAATTTGTATTAGGCTGGATAGTTATCTTCTGTCACTGCTTTTGTATAGAAAAATGCAAGTGACAACATCCAGAGGAAGAAAAAACATGTGTTTGCAAGGAGCGATCACTGAAACAGAGAGCATTGCTACACTGGCACTTTTCATCAGAATAAATTACAAGCAATTTCCCAAGTAATTGTTTTGCCTTCCTCATGTTTCCTGAAATAGCCTTCTTCCTTTGAATAAAAATTTAAAAAAAAAAAAAAAATTGAAGTAATCAATTAATTTTGTATTATTTAGAAGCATGAAAATGCAACAGTAAGTTCAGTGGCCTTGGCAGGATGGTGAACAGCTTGTTTCAACTCACCTTAACTCAAATAAGCTTTTGACCACATTAGCCAACTATAAGTGAAATCATATATAGTTTATATTTTTACTTCACAGTCATAAATTCCTTCATGCCTATTACAGGAACATTAGCAAACTTTGGCTTACTGAAGGATATTCAATAAAACAACAGCCTAAGCAATTCCTCAGCACTAAGTCCTTTGAATTACTCTTGTCTCCATCTCCTGCTACTGAAAACTTCTAAAAGGCGTACTCTCTTCTTATGTGCAAACACCCTCCCCATTCTCAGGTTCTCAACTTTGGGAACTGAGTCAGAAAATATAAGCAGTAAAAAGCCTTAATGAAAAAAAAAAAAAAAAAAAAAAAAAAAAAAAAATTACACTAATCAATTAATTTTGTCCTATTTAGAAGCATGAAAATGCAACAGTAAGTTCAGTGGCCTTGGCAGGATGGTGAACAGCTTGTTTCAACTCACCTTAACTCAAATAAGCTTTTGACCACATTAGCCAACTATAAGTGAAATCATATATAGTTTATATTTTTACTTCACAGTCATAAATTCCTTCATGCCTATTACAGGAACATTAGCAAACTTTGGCTTACTGAAGGATATTCAATAAAACAACAGCCTAAGCAATTCCTCAGCACTAAGTCCTTTGAATTACTCTTGTCTCCATCTCCTGCTACTGAAAACTTCTAAAAGGCGTACTCTCTTCTTATGTGCAAACACCCTCCCCATTCTCAGGTTCTCAACTTTGGGAACTGAGTCAGAAAATATAAGCAGTAAAAAGCCTTAATGTGGGTAATATCTTGATGTCAGAGTCTTTGGTGATGAGGTCATTAGGAGTCTTGGTCATGAGTCTTTTTTCGTTCAAGTCAACCACCTCACCTAGCACTAACCTTTTACAGAAATCAGGCACACAGATGCTCATGGAAGTCACTGGAGATGGATAGCCAGGATGAGTCACCTTCAAAAGCCGCCTGTCATGTATTTCCTCAGGAAAGGGTTCACTGCCTTTTTGATGTGCCTTTCTTCCGCCACTAATGACAGAAATGAGCTAAAAGATGAGCTTAGGCAGTCATTGTGGTTTCAGACAGCTAAGATAAGGTGAGATGACTCTTTCCACTGAATAAATTGAGAGCTGAACGAGTGTAAATGTCAGATGTGGGAGAGAAAGAAAGGCTGCTATATTCTGTTTTCACAACTAGCCATCTTCTAACTGGTGTTTCCCAAAGTAAGCTTTCCTTTTGGCAGACTACTTCTTTTTGGGACATTAGCATGAATTAGTTTTTTGGGGAAACCATAGCATCACTGAATTTGCTGAAAATGAGATCGCAAGACAGCAAACAAAGTCTCCCGGAATTAAGCCTTTCCAAATCACTGGTGCCTTTTATAAAAAACAACCTCAGTTATAACATGTCAGCCACAAATCTAATAATTTTTAATTTGCATCTTTAAAAATAGGTACCTGAAATGAACCATCTAAATTTGCATTTGAGGCAACTAACATGTACTGTCAGTTTAGTGTTGATGCATCCAATGACGCATTCCCCTTTGTTTTATACAGACGGAATCTTTTCCTTTGAAACCACAATTATCACATTTCTGGGTCCTTGAACAAGGTCATTCTTCCAAACGATGCTAGCAGATTGCTTTGTGCAGATCTGAATGTCAGTGCTCCACACTGGCTCTTTACTTAATGCTCACTGCAGAGATCAGGGAGAAGTTCAACAGATAATTTCAAAATATTTCATTGTAACCTTAGTTCTCCCCCATCTGTTACCATTAAAATATCCACGGGCAGAAACTCTGCAATTATCTCATTCTTTCCAGTTCCTAAAAATCAATTACGTTCCAGAGCAGCTTTTAGGAACCCACAGAGCAGATAGGCAAGTGCAGATCAGAGTCCACATGCAGTGTGAAGTTCAGGCAGGAATATGTCCCTGCTGGTCTTCGAAATGCCCAGTAAGCAAAGGCAGAAGTGGGTCACAGGCTGCTTCCTTTCAGACCACCTTCAGCCATCAGCACTTCCCGAGACCCAGACGAAGACTACATCTCACTTATATCCCATCAGCTATGGCAAGAGACAGGCACAGATCAATGGCAAATTCCTATACGACCTCAACGCTCTTTGCTGGGTTTGGGTTTGGCAAACTTTTGCTTACTCTAACGGACCCCTAAGTTCCTCTAGATCCCTAAGGCAACTGCATGCTCTTGACTGACCCCACTAGAGACAAGCCAGCTGGTATTAGCCAAAGATTTTGTGCTATATATAAATCTGTACTTACAAAGAATTTTCTCATTAACGATACATTTTACACAGCTGCTAACTTTAATTTTTGCTGTGATCAGAGGTAACTCATTGATAAAACATTTCAGATTTTGTTTTATTCTAAATTGGCATAAATGGCAAATACTCAGATTTCTGGTTAAAAACTTCAACCATTTCCTTTACATTTAAAGGCTTATACCCTTCCTTGGTAGATTTTGGATACCGAGGCACTGAGGCTTTTAGACGTGTTTAAGATGTGGATCCTCACTTTTCTGCCTCTGATTTCCATTCAGGACAACATACTCACCAGGAATACTACAGAGCTAATTGATTGACATTATTTACGCAGCTGATTCACTGGTGTAAAAATCAGAAAAATGAGCTAAGTCAGTACTAAAATTTTACTTATCACCATATTAAAGCTCTGCTATGCACTTTTTGTAGCCTGCAGAAATCACTCTGAAAGTTCAGAAGTTCACCACACTTCTCTGGTAATACTAGCATGTGCATTTGTTAGCTCAGATACTTAATATGCCTTTTCTCAATATACAATTTACCCTTTTAACAATTATTGTTAAAAGCAAGCTGTTGTTCTCCTAAAGCCCACAAAGTTTGCGTTAAACTGCAAAATCATTTCCCTTTTGGTGGCTGCAAGTTGGCCAGTCTATACTTCTACAAAACAAGCCCATTCTTGCTACCCTTGATTATCTTTATTTTGAGGGAAGTATTCCCAAAGTCAGGAGTAAATATTTCCTTGTCTTTTGCTAAAGGCTGGAAAACCAAGGCCATCGCCAACTTTTAGCTGCACATGAGGAAGGTGTTGAGCTAGATATTTGCCATGCCAGGAATTTTTAACAACCTGGGCACTATCAGGAGAACCATGGTCTTTGGAGAGTAATGGCAAGAAGAGGCAATTACAAAATGAAAGCTGGAGGTTGCCAAGCCACAAATTGTAACAAAAAATAACTGAGATAGGGTCCTAGCCATGTTTTTTTGGAATGCAAATAATTTGGAATAGTTCTCCACACAGTGGTCTTTATTGATACCCTGGTAGTTTGGTCTTTGCACTGCAGACTGCTTCCTTGTCTACTTTAATTACCAGCCTGGTTAATAGATCCAGGTGTACTGTGGCTAACCAGTACTAGCCTTTCAAATCTGTATCTTTGCTAATATGCACAGGAACTGGACTTACCCCAAAACCACAATCTGGCCACTGCAGCACTGATGGTTAAAGTAAGCTCAGGTGAAAGCAAATTTTTGAGCCATGCTCATTTCTCCAAGGCTACATGTCCTATTTAGAGATGAACTCGAAAAGGCTATGCAAGCATCCCAAGAAGTCCATCCTAAGAATATATCATGCACTTTTGCTTGGTGGAATCTTACCTCCGTGTTTTAATTGCAATAACTCGCCTCTCCTTTACTGAGCCATAAAAAAAGAGTTAGAATGGCTGCTTCAGCTGGTACAAATTACCAACTGCAAATGTTATGGAAAAACCTCAAGATTCCATGAAATACATATTCAGCAACCTGACGGGTCAAAAGTGCAATTAGCCAAATTTGGCGAGCATGATTGGGAAATGACCTCGTGGGTGAAAAGATACTTTTGAAATTGATGGCTTGTTTATTGTGCTACGAAATAGATTAGCAGGCAGAAATGAAACAATGCAAATTGTGAAAAGAAAATTGTGTGCAGCTGACAAAATGGTAAACTGTAGGAAACACTTTTCATTCATGGCTGTTCATGTAAGAAGGAAAAAAAAAACTCGACTGAGATTTCCTGCACGCACTCCATGGAACACAAACAAAGCACTTCAAAAACATCTGTTTGAAATAACCCAAGGTTAGAAAGAGGAGCAGCACTAAAAATGTCTTTGAATAGAGATAATAAGAAAAAGATGCAACAAAGAACAACAGGAAACTTGTAAAGATCATTTATTAAAATAAACTTCTTATGCATATCATTATTGTGTTTACGAGGGTGTACGTCTCCCACCTCCATTCCCTGAATACACTGTTGGACCCCACAGGCCATGCAGGAGTGTCATCAGGTTGCAGATATCTGCAGACCAATTAGCTTTGCTTTCCTGCTGTAGAGGCACTGAACACTTCAGCTGTACTCACTACTGCAATACCCAAATACCCTCCTGCCTGAGGCTCTGACTGAAGGAAGTATTAGCTCCCAAATGATCCTTTTGCAGATAAATGTTTTCATACTTTTCTTTTTAAATTTTCATTCCTCAAATATTGCTAAACAGGCACAATAAATACAGATTAGCTAAAAGTCTTGGCACCAATACTATCTTGTTTCTGCCTATCCTTCCCGTTCCTATTTTCCTCCCTCACCCTCAGTTTCGGCTCCACCGTGACTAGCTGAAATTTCACAAGCAGCATCTCAGTGATTTGCTCTGCCTGACCTTCCTGAGGCCTATTTCTGCATTATGTCAATAAGACTGCGCAACAACATCAATAATGCAAAATGGGAGAAAGATACTGAAGCTATCCAAAGCTGTTTTATTTCGCCATCCACTTCCTTAGATAATATAGCACTTAGATGGCCACAACATGGATGCTGAGAGGTGCACTCTAGCTAAAAAGCTTCTGAGGACCTTCTGTCCAGTAACGAAGAGGGAAAGTTTCACCAATACTGTGTCAAATGGCAACAGCGTGGTAGCATCAGAGAAAAGGTAAGGGAAAGGGAAAGGATGTGTATCGGGACAGCCAGTTGTTTCAAAACAATCATGCTGAGCATTACAGTGAATAAGAAATTTGTGCAAGTTGCTGAATTATCAAAGATCGTTTTAATCTTCATCTAATAGACTAAAACATTTGAAGGCATATCCAGCCTGCCTTTTCCCAGTTTTGTCCAATTTATGCTACCAGTGGTCATTCATTCCAACCTCCCCTACCACACCACATGCTAGGCATGCCAACTCATAAACACCTCGAGTCAGGGGTGGCAATGGCAGGTCTGAACAGGATCCATGCTCTTACAGTTCTTCAGTAAGGTTTGGATGAGCATCTGGAATGATGTTTACACATTCTGTCCCACTGTAAAACACATAAACAAAGCCAGAGCTCAAGCTATGTAGAGTCTGTCTGTATTTGTTTTACACAACTAACTCCTCCAATTTAACGTGAACACTGAAAATATCTCATCTACATTTGTGGCAAACCAGAACGGAAGACACCATAATTAAGCCACCACTTACCTCAGTGAGGATAAAATAGTTTAGTCAAGCACTGGTTAAATGCAGTGATACGGATATGAATCACTGCCAGTGAAGAATTATTCTAAGATGGCAAGAAAAGAACTTAAGAAAAGCTAAAACTTAAGTTTTAAGAACTTAAATATGCATTTTGAACCTGGAATGGCAAGTGGGGGAAACACACATCACTATCACATGGCTTTCAGCCTACAAAGGCATTTTTGTAACCATGACTTAACATGAGCTGGGTTCTAGACTGTAGCAGTACTGGCATGAGAAGATGCTGGTCTCTGACCAGAACAGGAAGACTTTGTAGGTTTGGGGTATGAAAACCCTCATGTTTCGCAGCAGACTTCACTCATCCCTCGAAAATCCTTACCCTTAACAGTAGAGTAATATTCTTGTAT
Source organism: Aptenodytes forsteri (assembly GCF_000699145.1). Lineage (NCBI taxonomy): Eukaryota > Metazoa > Chordata > Aves > Sphenisciformes > Spheniscidae > Aptenodytes > Aptenodytes forsteri. The sequence goes on along the minus strand of NW_008794631.1, from coordinate 2,534,841 downwards.
GGAATTAACTGGATCTAAAAGGACCCAAAAAAACCATTCTTGTTTGATTTCCCCTTGAGATAGCAATTCTGACTAGTGAATTCACAGAATAATCACAGACCTTTCGAGGGAAGAATAACAATAAAGCAAAAAACATGATTAGTTCTAGCCTAAATGATAATCTTTTAAACATCGTTGCTTAAGAAAATGAGGCTGATTCAAACTGCCTGTCCATGTCTAAAGACCAATGAAACTACCAGTCAATTTCAAACTATGTCAAAGAGTTTTCTAAAACATTAAGTTTGTATGCATCGCATAACAATAAATGGCCAAGGTGCCTGACTGAACCTCCATTGAGGAAATCAGAGCAGCATAACCTCTCCACTGTTATCAGACAACAAAGACTCTAAAGAGAGCCTCAGCTCCAACACAGAAGAAACCAGTCTTTGTTTCAGTGCCACGCTTGCAACGTTAAAAGGCTCAGTGAGAATATAGTATAGTCAGCCCCTCCATCCCTCTCTGCAACTGAGTAAAACCAGACTACCCAGGTGAACATATATGCCAGATTCAACCATTTGAAAAAAGAAAAAGAAGAAACAGTAGATAACTTTCCCCCATATTTGGAAATTTGCTTTGAAAAGCTGCCTCCAAAATTGCCATTGACAAGCAGAAAGGCTGGAAAAACTCATAAAATGCCAACAAAAGTTCTGCTGTCAGAAAAATTGCCTTAAAAATTCACGTTCATGGATTAAAACTGAAGTGGAGGGGAAAAATCTGATTTTGAACATTGTGTTGTTCTGACTTAGGATTTACACAGGTGTAGTCATCACTGATGCTCTGAAAGTACACCAAAAATATTCCATTTCATATGGTATTCCTCTACTTCAGCCAACACTAAATGAACAACACAAGCTCCTGTAGTTTCTTTCCTATGTAAACATTGCTCATTTTTCAAATTATAAAAGTACAAAGTTACATTTGCAATGTTTTCCTGTTTCTGACACTTTTTCTAAAATCGCATAAGAAGAGATGCACAGGAGTTCAAACACTGAAGTAGAAAGAGAGCTATCCCCATAATCATTTACATTAAATAACTGTTGAGGAGACAACAAAGGAAAAAAGTTAATAAAAACAAAGGAACAAACTTTAGCAAATTTAAACAAACTTGTAATATTTCTCTACCCTTTGCAATGCTGAACAACTTGTGTAAAATAAAGAACTGGTAAAGTTTTAGGAGATATCTAGTCAAGAAAAAGCTCTTTGTGAATATTTAGCCTTACATTGTTGTCAGCATCAGGGGTGTGTGAAAAGTGAGCACATGCGAAAACTTTACGTTAGATTCAAAGGAAGAGGGCTAAAGAGGTCTCTCTCAAGTGTTGTTGGGAAGGAAGAGGCTAAAACTGTACTTGTGCTCTTCCCAGAACAACTTGAAAAGGGGCAGCAAAACCATGTGTGGAAGCCCAGAATTAATTGATGAAATTACAAGCTAAACACAAATCCCAATTTCTTTACTTACAAAAGCACTCTGGAAAGAGTTTTCTCTCCTGGCTCCGGCATCCCTTTGGATGAGCTCTTTCATAACTGGTTCTTATACATGGAAAAGTCCAGCTACAATATTTTACTTCAATTTACCAAAGGCCCTTGTGGGACTGCTGAATTTGTGTAGGGCATTAGCTGACATCGCTACATAAGCACTTGTGATACTTGCAACACACCTTGCTTGGGATTCAGGCTCACTGTCAGTGTTGCCCATTGACTTACATTACAGTCAGGATAAATTTTTCCCTGAACATAAACCAAAAATTTTCAAGGGAGAAAGTGTTGGGTTCTGCTCAGCAAAACCAGGACTTTCTCTTCCAAGAAGCACAGGGGTGCAATCCTTGTCTTTATTTCACCATGTTAAGTTAGTGTAACCTGATCATCTTTAGTGAAAAACTCCCTTTTTTCCTGCCAGGAGTGCAATGGTACTGAAAAAACCAAAATAGAGGCTCCTGTGTAGGTATTAGCACAGGTAGATTACGTCTCTCATCTCAGCCTAGTGCCTACAGGCTAAGAGAATCACCAGCTGCTAATAAATGTTTAAGTTAATCATTTGCAGTCCAGTAGAGAGCAGCATGAAGCATGGTAAGGTAATGTTTCAAATTCTGAATTCTGAACAAAACCTTCATGAAATTACATTCTAGGATGCTTTCTTTTGTATTTTTATGCCACTGTGGGCCCTACTGCAGTACTGATTTTTTCACCAGGGCATGCTTCCTTTCTATGCATCACTGGGCAGGGAATTTGTTTTGAACATCATTTACATCTTGCTGCATTGATTGTATAGAGTTTGAATGCCTGGTAACATAAAGAAAATTAAGAAAGAGGGGAAACATTTGATGGTGATCCCCTAGAAAGTCTGCTTGCTAACTGCCCTGAGTAAACAATACAGGATAGCATTCTCCCATGCCAGATGGGTTCAGCTGTACATGGACTCTGCTGCGCCCTCAGAGCACACCATCTGCTTCCTCAAAGGTGGGTTCGTAAAAGCAATGTTAGAGGTCATTTTTGAAAAGCACAAATTCTGGGAAGAAGTACGGGTTTTTAAACAGAAGTCAGAGGTACTAATTCAGGAAATGCCACAAACAAAATAGGCAGAGATGGAAGCTGCACGGTAGCTGCCTCTTCTGGGAGTTGAGACAACATAAAATTACTTCAGATATGAGGTTCAATGTAGCTGAAGGGACACTGCAGAAGGGAAAGAACCATGAAGATACATATTCTGTATGGTAAACCTAGGAGGGGATAGGCAGCAATGTGGCAAAGCTTTAAGCATAAAGCTTTACATCTTGATGTAAAGATGTAATTTTAAAACACTGCACTGCCTAAAGAAGTACAAATCCCTCTTTCCTCCAATTGATTCATTACAAGTGCATTTTCTTCAGCTTGAGGATAGGTGAAGTTCCTACTGGTCTCTTCCACTACACTTGTTACCACCTGAATCAATAGCCTGAAGGCACTGCACCTAGACTGGGATCTTGTAATTTCTCTTCTTGGACTTCACTTCCTCCCTAGTTCCTCTGTTGCTTACCTCTCCCTCTATATTGTCCACTTTATACCATCAGCGCAGCAGAAATGACCAGAAGTCAGATAGTCCATATACCCTGTTTGGCTCCTACAGCATATGCTTAAGAACTATGAGCCAAATATGAGGCCAAGGGGCCTTTGATGGAGAAAAACGTGAAAACCAGAGTGCGTGCACCATCCCGTGGGAGCTTCATGGTGCTGTCACTGTTTCAGTGTCCCAGCACATTCTGCCAGTAGACCGAAATGCCTCAGGACAGGGCCAAACATTTCTTCCAAATGCTGAGTGTTCTTGTGCCTAAGGAGAGCGCTACAACATAGCCTGGGGACTGGCTGTGTGACTCGGGCCAGAAGTGCCTCAACACAACTGTACTTGGGTCTACAGGCCAAAAAAGTCCTGACACTAGTCTACAAAGAGAGGACAAAGGCAAAGGTAGGCATGAGCAGCTACCTGGACTCAATTCTTCACCACTGCCAATGCCAACCATTTGGATCTGTGTGCCATGACCATGAAATATTTTTGCTGGTTCAGTATTTTGAGTCATTGTCTTCCACCTTTGGCACTTGGCAAGGTGGAAGTTCCACTTCTCCAAATTACACATCCAAACATATGTACACCAGACACTTAGGAAGAGCAGGACAGAGCATTGCACAGAACTGAGAAAATATCAGATTGAAAAGGAAAGAGAAAAATACCACTGAAAGTATTGGCTATAAGGAGGGAAAAAAAGGGGCATTAAGACAAGAAGCTTCTGATACAGCTCTGGAACTTGTGGGTGATCTTTTCTCCAGCTTTTCTAGGGCTTGTGGTTTGTCTGTTTTCCCCTTCTCGTTTCCAGGAAACAAACTGTCATGAGAATGAAAGCTTGCATTGATGAATGTTTGCTGTATTAACTTTGTAGTGTTGCTCTGTCTTATGAATATAAAAGCTGAAGAGATAACAATAATATGTAATGTGATTGATTTTATAATTATTGTGGCAATAAAAAGAGTTGATATATTTTCCCATCATCTTTACAAAGGATGTACAAATAATTTACAAATAATCTCTCAAACTCGCTTTCTTCAATAATCACTGAATGTACAATGAGAAGCAGACGTCACTATATACTTAAGTCTAAACTTAGGGAAGTTTGCACGGTTTGGAAATTTCCAGGTCAATAGTATTCATCCATTGTTCATGTTCATGGACCAATTTCTATATGCCGCAAAGTGCCTGGTTGTTATTTAGCTACCTTAAAAAGATACAGTGTAGGCTGATAGCCCAGCAAGAACAGGGTAAGCAGCATTTCCATCTACCAACATGCTGTTTTTATTTTTCCTGGTTTAAACAGTCAAAACAAGGAAAGGTTCTACATGCTACAATCAATCTAAAAGGTAAGTGTTCAATTTCAAACCTGAGCACTTTTTATCTGGGCCAAAAAAGAATTCCCTGCAGTTGTCAAGTGGGTATCATATGCACAACCAACCCAATAGTTTCAAAGGTGCAAAGTTGTCTATAGTATAGGGGGAGGAAGCCACATAGCTGGGAAAGGGCACTTAAGGAAGCCAAAAATGGTAGAGATGGCAGTGTTCTAGTTACCAGATACCTCAGATATAAGTACAACTAATTTAGTAACAATTCACAGCGTAATACTTTCTAGTGAAAATTCAGTAGCCTAGCTACATCGTTGTGTAACTTCATCTAGAATGTACTGCCATGTATTCAATTACAGCGAATGTGTCTAAGGAAAGTAGCCAGATGATTAGCTAACACAAATCATCTGACCTGCACCTTCTCCCTCACCTTGTGCACCGTGATACTCATTACCTCAATTTAGCTGGCTACCGTTGGGAAGCCCTGACTTATTTTACACCTACTTTACCATGTTAAAGTGCCTGCACAGACCATTACAGAGTGCTCATTAGAACTGCAGCACTTCTAATGAAGGCAGGACCCAGGTGTTCTCCAAATTCTGAGGGTCACTAGATACTTCCACTTTTCCACTGATTTGAAAGACAGATGGCAATCCTTCCTTAAATGAGGTTACATACAGCTTTTTCAAAACACCAGGAACACACTGACTTCTGGAGGCTATAAATCATCATTAGAGCGCTGCATAAGGTGTATCCTCCACCTTAGTATTGCCGAGATCACCGCTATATGGTGAGCACGTTCAGAGAGCTTGCCACCTCTCCTGGTTGCAGATGTCCCCCAGCTCGTTCTGACAACAGGCTTGATCTTTCAGTTCTCCTTCATATTACACCACACAAACCGTAGATCTTATTCACCCGTAAATAAAGGAAGTGTGAGGTGGTACAGTGGAGTATATGCATAGTACAGAAACACTCATCAACCAAACCAGCTCAGTGGATAGAATAAAGTACTGAAAATATAATTTCTCCTGCAACACAACTTCATTCCCATTTTTGTCTTTCTACATGCGTATTGTTTTCTAAACTAGAGGAGAACGAAGGTTGAAGAATAAGTCTGCTTACACAGAACCTATAAGGCTTAAATTAGTACAACTACTCTAAAGGCTTGAGAAGGTGTATCAATAGTCAACCAATCTGAGGTATTTTCAGTGACGCAATAGCACTGTGGTTTATTAAAGGTAAAAGCATATACTGATAAATATTTATAAAACCAGTCAGTCATTTCTGAATGTCAGCTATGTGAGGAACGGTTATTTCTTAAATCATTTATATCTATTTATCTGGATCAAAGAGTCTAAACTGAATTTCTACGCACTGTTTATACAACGCTGGGCACAACTAAATAAACAATAAATAAACAATAAACACTAGAAATTATTTAAGAGGTTTTAAAGACAAATATACTCTCAAAGTTTAGATTGCCTCCATCAAACAATCTCACAAAAGGTTAGATTTAAATGAAGTTGTCTTCCCCAAATTTGCACAATACAATTGAATTAAATCCTTCCCATTAAGAAAACAACGGAGACTAAACAGATGTTTGACCCATCTCAGAGGTCTGGAACCCATTGAATATGGTTTCCAAATGTCCTAAAAGCAGCCAGCCACATCTATAGTGTCCTTGCGTGATGAGAAGAGGGAGCCACACAACTGAACGTGTCTTCTGTTTGGAGAGAGACCAGTACAATGGGTACATGATTCTATTAGCTTCAGTGAAAAGCTGCAGGCAATATTAATTCCTTAATGAATATTAATAATTAGGATAAGTATACCCCATTTTACTTGCTCAACATGAACGAGTACCTAATTTCTGCTGTTTACATGGGCTTACATTTGTTTTTTTTAGAATAGAATAGAGTAGTTCAGTTGGAAGGAACCTACAACAATCACCTAGTCCAACTGCCTGACCACTTCAGGGCAATCACTTCCCATGTTTAGATTGCGAAGTGTCATTTGTGAAGGAAAAAAGCACAGAGGAACCCCACAGCTTTGATCGACCATTTTCTAGAATCTGACAGTGCAGAGGCAGATTTCAGCTATTATTTTCATAGGACAAAAATTATTTCTGAATCATAGAAATACACGGCATCATTTGTCTCTGCTTCCAGAGTCCAAATGTAAGCAACGATATTCTTAAAACACATCCACTGAAAACTGTTTCTGCTTTTTTTTTTTTTTTTTACAGGAAAGAAATGAGAAAAATCTGACCGATTCTTTGAGAATAAGTATCTTTTCCAGGATTTTTTCTGTCCTTCTTTACAGTGCTGTGATGAATGATACTATGAAATTCAGCTGTATAAGTTCACATCAAACCTCCTTGCACAAGACCTATCTCAATTGGATGGGCTCTGACTGCACAGTCTATCAACAGAACAGGCACACACTTTAGCTAGAGCTTGCTGTGCTCACGGGCATAGAGTTTGACTCAAAAATTAATTATATTCAAAATGCCTTGGTGTTGTCCCTTTCCCTCTCCTTTCCTGTAACCCTACCTTGTAATATTAGTTTTTTAAGATGAATAGAGGTTGGACAAAAGAAAGACAGGTTTTGATGTTGATCTCCCAAATCAAGACGACCTTTAGTACACATTAATTTAAGGGAAGCTGCAGTATTTTGCACGATCAGGCACCCCAAGAGGATTCATGTATTGAATTCAAGTTTTTATTAACTCAACATTAAGCCCTTTGACCCCATGTTTCCAAACCTGGAAGGCTAATCCTCCCTGAGGGCCTAGACAGTGATGAGAGGTTTAACATCAGTTCCCTGCCAGGCAGGTGACTTGACTGGAATGCCACAGTCAAGATTTCTCTGCTCACTTTCCATCCCACTTCTAAGCCAATGAAAAATGATACTTCATCCATGGTGGATGACTTCATTCCCCCAGAAGAGCCAATTCACATTTAGGTCCTCAAATTCCTGTTTTTAAGTATCCCTGAAACTAGACTGGATATTTTGACTGGCAACTTTAGATTACAGGTTAAAAAATGAAGTGTGGGACTATCACTTGACACAGCTGCAAAAGTACAGCTTTGTCCAGCCTTGTGGCAAAAGATTACCATTTTCCCAAAGAGGTGGGTAAAATGTATAAACAAAGTATGAAGCTGGGATGTGGCATCCAGAAATCCTCCTTTCAACACTAACCACTAGGATTTCCTCTTGCTTTCTTTTCATGTGGCCTCACAAATCTGACATTTCTTTGGGTTGGAGACCTCCCAACTCTGCCACCTCAGTTAGCCTGGGAAATGGAGGTCAAGGCACTCTCCTGGCAACTTGATGTAAATCCCCTTTTGAGGAGGAGGGCCTTGCAGCCAAAATCTTGGCATTGCCTATGCCAGTGCCCTAACTTCTAGGTCACAATGTAAATAGGAAGCAAAAATGTTGTTTTGTTTTTTTTCTTAGAGTGCTGAGTTCTTTGGATGTTATAGGAACTTACCCTCTAAAAAAGCCTCAAGAGTAATGACACCCCACAAACTTACCTCCATGTGCTGGTCTCCAGCTAGAAGCCAGGCTTCTGGCAGCTAGGCACTGTGGTGCCTGACTTGCTGGTTCCTACAGCCTTAATACACTGTGTGATGAAATTTGCTGGCTACACCATGAGAAAATAGAAAAGCTGCTTCAGCTACAGAAGCTTTAAACTAATTTATTGGGATGATTTCTAATAGACGTTCTGTAAAAGTGCCTTGAGATTAATTTTGCAGAGCAGAAGGAGCTATTAAAATTCCTAAAAATAACTTGTCCACATCTAAAAATACCACACTGTCGTAGTCCAATAACTCAATCCCTTTTAGGGTTGGTAATTAACATAAGCACTAATAAAATGACCATCTCTTCTTTCCAGTGAGTGAAGAAAATGTCACATTTTTAACTGTATGGGACCATGATGAACTGGCTTTAGTGCTTTAGTTCTTTTTTCCATGAAGGATAAAGCTTATTCTTCCTGTGCTTGGTGACTGGTAACTTTGGGGAAGAAAAACTCAGAAGATAAAAAACAGTCTTCCAAGCAATGCTTATGCAAAAATTTATAAATGTGGACCCATGTGTATTCATTGTTCCAGTGTGGGACACTGTTCCTTCTTTTTAGTCTTATTTCGTATTTTAAATTTCCATACATTAATCCATTTATATAAAGTTGTTTTTTACTCTTCTTTTACATCCTTGAAACATAAGAACTGGTGTTCCACACTGTTGAGCTAGAACTGCATGAAATAAGGACTGACACACTTTAAAACACTGACAATAGTTGACCAAGCATTTTCATGCTTTAATGACTTTTAAGCACTCCAGTTATAATATTCAGCAATGTAAATAATCTTGACATTAAACACCTCTGCAGCCTGATAAACCACTTCTATATGGCTCAAAGACACAAGAGGACCAAAAAAGACAGCCTCCTGCCCCATTTCATACTTAAAAATGTACAGTTTCATGAAACTATTTTAAGGAAATGTATGTTTTTTAACAGAAATGTTATAGTTGTTGGCAGCATATCTTAAAGAACAGGGTGAATATTATATATCTATATATGCTTGAAAAAAACTGATGTATCTCTTTCTGACAGCTAGTATTTAATTTTTTTTTTAAATTAAATTGAGCACTGAGTTTCCTTATTCTTCAGAATAAAATGAAGTGGCAAGAAAGTCAGTACCTAGGCAAGCACACTAAAACACATTCCCTTAGGGGGAACATTACTGGAACTGAAGAACAGTTAGTTTAATTGGAAGCTATTGTTCAGGTAATACTGGATTTAAAAGAATAAAAAGGAAGACCGACGGCTATATTTATATACAGTTGAAAGTATTAATGTTTCTCTGTATACAAATTTCTGAAGGCTTATCAGCACCATAACTCTTTCTCTTTAAATATAAGAGCAGTTAGTGATATCTTCTTAAAATTTGACCTACTTTCTGCACAACAGTCCCAGATGATATAACCCACCTGCTTTCCTTCTGCACACCCTCATATAGAAATATATTGGATATACACAAATAACAGCAAAGGAAAGATGTAGATCTAGGTCTTCAAACTGCTGTCATGTGTCTCTGAAGTCCTCCAAAACAACCTCCAAAGTGTCATACAGGTGAACAAAACAGCCCAATTCAAAGGAATTAACTGCACACTCTCACACACAGCTTCTAATTACTTTACTATCTTTTGCCATTTGATTACACTCACGACAGACAAACCTGGTTGCCAGCAGAAGATCTTTGACTTGGGCCAGAGCCCCAATAAGGGGCAAAGACCAATACCCAAGCATTCATCGTTCAGAAATGTTGCAGCAGGGGTGATTGTTTTTCAGAGATGCTCGCTCATGAGAATCAGTGTCTCTCAGAGGTTAACTGCCTGTAGGTACATACTGCATTGCATCGGTCAAACCCTGCAGCATTTATCCATGTAAGCAATCTGAACGATAGGTTTGATGAAGAAAACTTCAAGATGTGTGTCATATTTTCCAGCACACCTATCCCAGCAACTCGTAGGAGGGATGGCAGCTTGATGTCACTAGACAAGCTCTCTACAAACCTAACCTCCTGGTTCCTGAACGAGGAGCAATGAGGTAACCCACCCTTACAGTCTCACTCACTTTGCCACCGCAGCGGCTGTATGCACTCCTTTGTCTGCTCATTCCCCAAGCACAGCTGACAATCAAATTGGGATTCACTCCAGTGACTTTGAGCTGCTGTATTTTACCTCAGGGCAGATGCTCCACCAATTTCATCCAAACCTGCAGATCTTTCATTCAACTTTTTATGTTAGGTTTTTTAGGCCTTCTGTAAACTATATGAGAGTTGGGTCACTCCTGCTAAAGGTCAGTAGATTAAAAACAACATCTACATCCCTTATGTTACTATTACAGGTAATTCTCTTCCTCCAGACATAAATGATAGTCCTTCCGGAGGTATGCATTCATATTTTTTTCTTAAGCAATTCAGGATACTTCTGCAATCTTTGACCAAAATTATGACCGCAGATGGTTTTCGTCTCTTTAAAACAAATTAATGTCAATATAAGAGTAAATTAATCAGACATACGAGTCCGTAAGCGTTATGTTTCCAATCAAATTATAATAGACAACTTCACAGAATATACTGTAATGTTCTGGCTTCATAAACAAGCCTACTAAAAAACTGTTGTGCACAATAACTGATTTAAATTGCATTTAAATATGAGACCTGTTTGCTCTCATCTTGACCTTAAACTGTGTGAAAAATCTAAAACAAAATAATAGACCCCACTTCTTCTTGTCAAGTTTCTGAAATTTGGGAGGGATTTGAGATAGAGGGCAAACTTTGTGCTCCACCCTCTCAAATACGCAATGAAGGGATCAACTTTTTTCCCAGTGACTCCACACAAGAATGAGGAGGAACAAGAATTTTTCTGGTTACTTTTCATGGACTAGTAATATAGTCTAATAGCCACCAACAAAAACAACAAAGCTATGTTGTGAATGCACTTCATCAAGCTAAAATGATTAACATAACGTAAACTTGATTTACAGCTCCTTCAGATAACAGAAACCATTTCCACAAAACATGTGGGTCACCTTACACAATAAGCAATTTTACTTCAAATCTGCAGTAACTTTCAGAATAAGCAATTTTACTTCAAATCTGCAGTATTGTAACTTTTAATGTCTCAGATTCAGTTCCAGGAATTAACAACCCCCGGCAACTTCCATTTTATCCACATTTCATTCAAGTTCTTTAGTCTCTGAGTTAGTAATTAGTAACCTACCCAATAGCTCATGCTGCTTCTCACTATAACCTCTGAGATAACAAGAGACTTATATGTTCTTCTGAAATATCTGTGCTCATTACTGCAGCATCCTGTCCCCTCTAGGGTTGGAAAAGAGGGAGTGAAGGAACCATAACTATGTTGTCAGTGCGGGTTCATGAGCAGAGGGTGGGATACTGAAAGCTTCTGGAAACAGATAGGGAGCACAGGAGAACTAGTGAACAATTCAGTTAATGGTAAAGCAAATGTAATCAGTGGAAGCACGAAATGGTTAAGACCCAGAACTCCTTTAAAAATATTCTTTGATAAATAATAAAAAAAGCAGAGTTGAACTATTCTTAAAGTGAGAGGGAAATAAATGCCTAAAGGACTGATTTACAAGGTTCTTTGCTTCATTAGTTCTCACTGACCTCAGTATGCGTAGGCTCTTTCAGTATGTCCCAGGATCAGGGCTTAAATTTAATGTGATAAGAAAAAACAAGAAAACAGTATCCTGAATGTAAAACCACAGGTTGCTCTTGATACAGTGCCTATATGTAGTTTAGTTAAACACTGTGCTATATCCCTTGTCTTTCTCCTGTTTATTATCCCTATCATTATGTCTTCTTAAATTAGGGTCTGATCTTGAAACCTGCTTAACACAGCTGCACAACACTGCTCACGAGTAAAGCCAAGCATAAGCATAGATATTTGTAGGATCAGTTCAGGCTGTTACAAAATAGTCCACTTCCTTCTCTTGGACTTGAAGAAAAAAAAAATCTTACTTATTGCTTTAAAATAATAAATGTGCTGTAAAAAAGTAAAATCAATATTCTTATACTACAGTATACAGCAGTATCATAACGCTTTATAGATTGGTAATTGAACTTCATTGTCATGAATTTGGTAACATGTCCCTTACATGGAAATTAATTTTAAATTACTCATGTAGGGCATCACATATCTATCCAATAATCATTAAAAATAGTTAGATTGACTCATGCTATTTAAGCCTAAAACACACTGACCATATTGTGATTACAGCTAATTCTTCCTAACCGTTTTCATATTTCTCCTCTCCAGACAGTATTTTGATTTCAAGCTCTGATTCTGCAAATGACAATTTAGAAGTTGTAACTTGAGTAAGATTCATGTATGTTTCCTTAAAAACATACATAAAAATGGGCTTATTACTGTGACACGTAAAGCTTTGATCTGATAGTTAGAAGCAAGGGATTTGACCATTTACCTTGGATAAGCGACATGATTCTGGAGCACGTACTACCCCATCTATACCTAATGCATGCCTGGAGGGGCCACAGGCCTCTCTGTGTTATAGTATGTTGTGTGCACATCCTGAAAGAACCTGCACTATTTTGATAGCTTCAGCACATTTCAATGTATCAGCAAACTGCAAAAAAACCCTTTCATATGTCTTCAGGAAAATCCCCAACCCCGCCTTGTTCACTGAACATTGTTCAACCATACTATTAACATTTTATAAGCAGTGTGATATAGGAACAATTATGTGAAAAATTAATCGATCATGTAGTTACATTAGATAGTGTTATGGTTCATTAAAATATTTGAGACTTCAGCTAAATCACTAATTGCTTTGTATAATAAAAATTATGATTTGTTTCAGGAAGGATAAAGCAACATTTTGGAACTGACCAAAGATGCAAAAGCACACTGCCAGAGTGCTCAGAGCACCAGGCAAACCTGAGTGACATCTCCCATGTGACAGCCTGAGTCTTAGTTCTGGCTTCCCCAAAAAGGGAAAAACTTTTTGCCATGCTCAGAGCTGGCCTAATTCTGCCACCAGGGAAGACAAAGAACTTTTCTCCAACTTCAGAAAAACACAGATAGTGTCTTAGAGCCCATCCTATCAGCCTAGCATGAAAGCTGTAATGTGCCTGACCCCTACTCTCCCACTTCTGCTACTAGTGCTGACTCAGGTAGAAGTTGGACTTCATTTTGTAAAACAAGTCAAAAAGGGTCAGGTTCAAGATGAGACATAGCTGGGGCTGGATTGATTCTTGTTTGCCATTGCTTCCTTTTCTTTCAAATTGTCCACGATAATGCAAGAGGATAGAAGTAGAAACCCCTAGAGCAAAACAAATGCTTTAGAAACAAAACTATCACATTTGTCAAGGACATTTGGCAATGGCTCATTTTGTCAGTAACATTCCCTGTTATCCTTTATGTGGGCAAAGCTTTTGAGCCTTACTAATTAAGCCTACAACCACAACAGCATACTAAAGGGTATGTGTTCGAAAGGAGTGAACCTATCCTAACCATTTAAGGCCGTGTGTAAAAGATGTAGCTACACAAATCAGGCCTTCAAATAATACTGGAGAAGGAAAAGAATAACCATGTATTCTGCATATACTAACAAATATCCCATTTCTCTGCCTAGAGATTACCAGCGCCTACACTGCCTACACTCTAGATTACCAGTGTAAGCGAACAGACTTACAACACAACTGTAATTTTCTGAGCTGCAGTGTAAGGAGTCTATGCGATAGCTCTATGATTGAGAGCACAATCTTTAAATGGTCAGCTTTTGGGAAGAACGTCCTTTTGATCCAATCTGGCTTTCTATTGCAGCATCACGAGCACAAGCCTCTTCCACTATCAGACGGGTTGTCATATGGTCTAAGAACATACGCATTAACATAAAGGCATTAACATCAGTGAGCAGAAATTACTCTGCTAATGAAACCTAACACAAGCAAAAGACAGGGTACTTCTGTGAAGGACAGTGGTAGCGGGACTCTCTGGTCCCCTCTCAGGGTTGACATTTTCCACTTGGTGATGCCAATTTCTTCTGAAATTTTACACTCTGACTTTCCTCCCAGAAGAATAAGAACTCATACCAAATATTGTTCATACTTTAGGGCATGATACACTGAAAAAGTTATTATAAAAGAAATCTTACAAGATCTGTAGAAGTCAGTATGGGCAAAAGCATTAAGTTACTGCTAGAGTCATCAAGGAGGGTGAATGCAATAGACAAAAGATAATCAGCTACGTGTGAGCAGAGCGTGTGTCTAATTTTAAACATGTTCCTAACTTACTAATGCACATTCAAGGAATCTGAAGGGCAGTGTTGACAGAAACTGTCATTATAGATAGCTATGAGCTTTAATCATCAAAAATGATACAAATTTTGTGTAGAAGAATCAGCATAAGAAAGATCAAGGAAGAAGGTAAGCAAGCGTAAGGACAACTTGGAGAGGCAGAGCAAAGAAATGTACTTATTGAAGGGGCGTATTTCTTCTTAGCCACACAGGGCGTGCCTCACATACTGGTTAGCAGAGCAATGAGACGCCAAGAAGGCCTCTGTAAGCAGAGGGAAGGACGCTCACCAGTAAAGTTTTACTCCTTTTTGTGCTGGAAAATGGTTTTATGTTATTTATTCATTTTCCTACACCAATCTGAGTGTAATCACTGCTGCTGCAGACACAAGGCTTTAAGGCTACAAAACACACAGCTCATAGTGAGAGGAAGCATATTTTATTGGATCACCTAAAAGAGCTGAAGGAAAAAAAAAGGTATGCTATTAATCTTAAAAAAGACTCAGTTCTCAAATGTTCTGCCTTTTCTCCAAATGGTCTATTAAAGATACTAGCCTTTTCCTTTTAAAACACAGGGGCTCATACATAGGTGATATGTGATCATCCCCCTGAATAACTTTTCAAACAATTAGACAAATTCAACCAAGTTGGAATCTTTATTATACTATGTTTTGAGTAGTAGCTGTATAGAGAAAGAGACTGAGAGAGTTGTCAGTACTAGCACAACCTTTACCTCAGGGATTCCAAGCAGGGGTGACACTGTGAGTGCTCCAAAGACATAAAAAAGCCTGCATGTTTTTGGATGCCATATCTGTCTAGGCCACAAAGCCACATGAAACCAGTCTTTATTAGGTGTAACGTTCATCACCGTAGCTGTTTACTACTGGAAAGGCAACAGCAGTAACCTGCTGCAATCTCAGAGACATCGCTTGGTGGCAAAGGGGCATTCGATTGACACAGGAGTGACACTAGCAAAAAGGGATAGAAGCTTCCCAATCTGTTTGCGTTATGTGTTCTCTACATATGCTCTGTTGGCATTTTTACCCAGTTACCCTCACACAGTTTTTAAGAAATTATGTTGGCCTTTGTACTATGTCACTAAGAGTGAGTATTAGGTGGTTGTTGTACTCCCAAACATGAGGCCTTTACCCCTGCATCTTCCCAGCATCGTTCCTAACGCTACACTTGTTCTTTCATCCTCTGAGCAGATTCCTCGCTTTCAGCCATTTAACAGCCTGTTTTTATGATTTGAGAAGACAAAGAGTTGGTCAAAACCAGGATAAACTCCTTGTGAAAAGTCAAAATAAAAATTCTGAATAGTTTTAGCCATGAAATATGAATGCTTGGCAGAAAAAACTCCAAATGTCAAACACTTCTATTTCTATTGAAATGAGTCTAAAAGCTATGGAAGTTCCCTTTAGCACCCAGTTTCTACTTAAATCCTTGGGGCTGAGTGTATAGTACAGACACTGGGACTGACAAAGAAGACAATGACAGGCAATTGTTACCATGCCTTTTATGCCTTTGTAACATCTGAAGCCCAAGGTTATGGTTAATTGTCACTAAAGAGAAGTGGGGGTTAGAGACAGGAGTAAACTGAGCCATCACTCAGCCAACACCCCTTGACATGGGATATTTACAATTGCACTTTGTCTCCAGCCTCCCCTCAGGCTAACAAAGCCTGCAAGTTAAAACAGTAACATACCCACAGCTAATAATTAACCTTCTCTGAACTAACGTTTGACTTTTTCCAGGGGACATAAATTTTCTTTTCTATTACCTATAGAAAGACCGATGACTTTGAGTTGGAAAAGACCCATTTTGTATAGGTTCAAGAATACCCCATTTCAAGATATATTTCATTATCAGTGACTGAGAAAAAAGATTTCTTGTTTCCTCAAACAGAAAAGACAGAGCAAAATAAAAGAGAATTCAAAAAGTATTTTCCATAGTAAACTGACCAAACCAATATTTCTTCTAAGTAATCTTTCCTTTATTTTCTCTAGCATATTTCCAGAGTCAAAGATTCAGAAAAAATAACACATTTTCCTACCCTGCCAGGTCAGACCTACCCGTCATGAAACTCTCCGATGAGCAACTTGGTTGAACACACTTCTGCAGGTTTATAACTGCTTTAATGTCCATACAAAAAAACATTATTCCTGGCCCAAATTTAACCACTGCTACAATGTTGGTGCATTGTTGCCTTTGCATTACATAAAACAGATTAGAGGTCATTATAGTTCCGGTACAACTATTACTGCAACTTTTAAAAATGTTAGTGATGTCATTTAATATGCTGCTGGAAAGCATTTAGATACTTTTGTGGAAGGGCTTTGTAGGAGTCTATAAAGACAAAAATATTTTCAGGAAGTGTCTAACTAAGGCTCTGAAACCCTTAAGTGACTTGATTTTCCAAAGTATTAGCACCTACTATGAATTTTTAAATTCCCTGAGAACAGCTGAATCCTCAGTGCTTGGACAACTTGGTTAGAAAGCCTAAGTTTATCTTCTAATTTCATCTGTCTTGCTCCCCAACTTCTTACACAACCAAAGCAGCTCTTCTGGTAAAGTGTATCCTCAAATACACTACTCTCTTAAAGACGCAGTAAAAAGCGTATTGGCTACGTATCACATAATTTTTAAACTAATATCTGAGGAATATTTTCTAGTAGTATATCCATACTATAAACAGCTCATAACTTTATTCAGGCATATATGTCTCCTAAAACTCAATAACCTATTTAGGAAGTGAATTGATGGCAATTTGACACTCTGTAAGAAAAATTATTCCATCATACTAAGTTTAAATGAAATGCAGTCCAAAGTGTAATTACTATGTTTAATATTTAAAATCATTGATTTTAATGGCAATATACATTACTAAAAATTGCAAACAAGCTCATTAGATGCAATTTTACATTTCCTACAACACAAGCAAATAATCCTTTCCCTCTAACAACTCTAAAAGATAATGCATGTTTGATCATAATGGAGAGAACAGAAACTTCTGCTTCATATTAGAGTTAGCGTTTCTTATGAAGTCATTAAATCGCTACGTATTACTTGGGACCTAAAGCAGTAATTCACTGTCTTCCCTTCAAAGAATGGGCCTTTGAGTAAAAGGTAATTTTATACTATGTGTGCACATATGCGTAACTGCAGAGCCAGACACTCTCCAGTGGGTGCAGACGTGGGCAAGGCACCACGGCGGTACAGACTGAAAGCGATGTTAACACAGGGACTGCTGCCCTTTCCACTCTGTCCCTCTCCCCCAGTAAACGTCTCCATAAATTTGCACAATTCCTCAAGTTTCACACAATGGCCGTGGGGCTTCAATCCAGTCCCTCACAGCTCACCTGGGCTTGCCACCACTAGAGGACATGTGAAAATGCTTTCATGATCCACATGCATTCTTAGGCTTCCGCCTTAGATCAGCATTCAGAAACAAAACACAGGTGGACTTCAGTAGTGACTTTAGTGACTTTATCATTCATACAATGGTGCAAGGTAGCAGAAAAGAAAGATCATTGGATAAATATAGAAAAAAATAATGGTTGAGGTAAAATATTTACTTCATTATATATGTGTGCCTGAGAATTAATTGCCTGAAAAAGCTACTGCACTAGCAGACCTGGAGTATGAGGTGTCCTCTCTACCCAGAGAAGGGACAAAATGAGTAACTGTGAATAATATTGCTCCTCTGGTAAATTAGATGATAAGCTCTATGACCGTGCCCAGTCTGTTCTTGAATTTCTCAGGATAGACTTAGCTTCATTAATTCAAGGAGAAAGATTGCTCCTATTCCCTACAGAAATATAACCAGAGGAGGGCACAATAAGAAATGTATGACGTTTACAATTCTATATAAATACAGGGAAGCAGCAGAAAGGTGACCATTTCAAGTGCAAGCAGCAAATTCAACACCCATCACTGGTAAAAGCATCAAGGTTTCAAATCTGAAATGGGTCACTGAGTCAAGTCCTTTGCTATCAGAGACAGTTATATCATATCATCACTTTTACAATCAGACAAATATGCATCTTGGGCTCAAGGGGACGCTTTCTCCTCCCACAAATCCTATCAGAGCACTGTTCCAGAACATCACTGAAGTTGTCTGATTTCCTATCTAAATTTATTCATGACCAGTTTATATGCACTGTTCTTGTTCCAACCAAAGGGAAAACTGTTCACAGTGAGAGTGGTTAAGCCCTGGATCAGTTGTGGAATGTCCATTTTTGGAGACTTGTGAAAGCCAGCAGCACAGGACCCTGAGCAAGCTGGCCTAACTCTGAAGTTAGCCCTGTGCTCAGCAGGAGGATGGGCGAACTGACCCCGCAGGTCCCTTCTAGTCTGAATTATTCTTTCATTACACAATTATCCTTTTTTATCAGAACAGTGCAGGAACTGACAGCTTCTTGATGGTAGCCTGTTGGTGTACAATAGAGAATTACACAGCTGTGCTACAGCTAATAGTAAAAACTTACAAACTGGTTAATCATGTAAGGTTTTATTTTCATAGAACAAGTTTTACAGAACCATACTAGTTTCATGACTGGTAAATTACATCTTGCCTCATGTTTCTGTAAGTGTTACAGTGTGTGTGTATGTGCACACATGCACGCACCCATGTGCACTTTTGGGCATCTCCACGGACTGTGTTTGATTCCACCTAGGAAGACTTCAACAGCTGAACGCTCCAGAATCAAGGTGTATTGCAGCTAAATCAAAAAGACCATTAAACCTAATTCACTGTTGTAACAACTCAATATACCATCTTAAAATCTGAAGGAAAATCAAATGATTGGTAAATCAAGACAAGAAAAAAATGTAAGTAATATTACCTTAGATTACTGCATTTCATGTGAGGGATTTAGGCATTTCATCAGGAAGCTTATACAATGATGCCATAAGCCTGTTGATGCATAAACTTTACAAGATTTTATTCATGTCCACCACAGGCAACAGGGCAAATACCACGCTGAGCATGTTCCTTTGCACCTCTCCTGAAAACCAACAAGGAGTCATCACTCCAGGAAGTGAGGTGAAGGCATGAGGCCATGCAAGGAGCCATTTCAGCTGACAGGGAGCAGAGGTAGGAGTGAGGGCCCTAAATGCTTGACACCGGTGTGTGATGATAAATAGGGAAACACAAGATGGGAGGCTTGGGGGAAACCTCACACTGTATTGATTAGGCCAAGTTCTTTCAATAAACTAATCAATCACCATGTACTGCATTTCTGAGAAGACATTTACCACACTGCTAAAACAAGCTGCTAAAACAAGCAGCATTTTGAGATGTGTCTGCCCCTGATCTGGCAACACCCAAACTTCAATACAATCAGATCAGAACTTCTGTGCAGGCTCACCACAAAGGGATTTTATGGTCAGACCAGCCCAACTGTGCTGCAATTAGAGAACTAAGCATATAAACTCCAGGTCAAAAGGTAGCATGGAGTGAAACATCTCACCGCCGCTCTCTCCCTTTTCCAGAGCTACTACTTATGGCCCACCCTAACTAACCACACATTTGGCTGGGCACTCTAGCCTTCAGTCCCAAAATAAACCTGTTGGCTCAGTTTACCAGTTTATGTCTGTACATTTTAGCCTAGCACGAATTATTTTTCTGGATCTTAAGACAAAGCAGCCTGCAAATGCAATGTAACAGTCGGCCAAACAGTTTTAACAAGGCATCACTAACAACCAAAATTTCATTGCAATTATTGTATGGGACAATTGCGTATCTCAGCTAGAGCACTTATTAAAGATACACCACCACTGAAGATAATTAAAAATTATGCTTCAGAGAAAGGATGCTTTTAATAATTCAGATCAACAGAATAAATATTCAAACACCATATCTAAAGGCCTAATTGCATTGTTTTAAAAATAATCACAATAATTTCATGGAAAGCAAGAGGGCTTAAAAAAAAGAAAAACAATCAACAAAGTATGATTCATTACAGCCAGTCTTGATTGCTTAATGTAAATGAGCATGTCATTATGGTTATATTAATGAACATTATTTTTTTCCTAAGCCTGACATATTTGTGTAAATATTCAATCAAAACAATTTGGTGAAAAGGATTTTTACTTACTATATACTCATTATTCTTTAGATCAAGAAAGCACTTGAAGTTGTTTGGTTACTAATTTTGTCAAATAGGGTTGGAGGGGACTAGTAAATCTGCCTGTCATCAGTGACGACAGTTCAGAACAAGAAGTTGGTTTTAGGCCAAGAGACGATAAAACAGGGTTGCTCTCAGTCTAGTCTTTACCTGAACAGGCTATGAATTGTGAGTTTTCATTTACTGTTTGGGTTGGCCTACAACATCAGAAGTTGGTCTACATAAAAATGCTAGAAGCTGGTCCAATGACGGGAGCAAGAATTTTTGTTTCTGGTGGAGCCAAGGTTCAGTCACGCGACGCTCTAGACTCGGTGTCTGGCAGCGTTTATAGGAACTGGCGGTAACTCTCAACTGGACCTAACAATGGAAACATTTTATTTTTCAGAGCACAAGAGAAAATGACTGTTCAAGAAAGTCCACACGTTATTTTTGGCAGACAAAACATCATTTATCCACCTAAATGCAATCAGCTGCGCTACATGAAAAGAAATTTCTAACTAAAATGGTTATGTGTCTATCTGAGGTGGGAAGAAGGAACAGAGTTAAACACATTTGGGCCTGTAGCTTTTCTAACACTGAAGTTATCTACAGACATGGTATAAGTTTGAAAAATTCAGCCACGAGTAACCAGCTTAAGAAGGCAACTACAAAAACCTATGAGGTATTTTGCCTTGACTGGAACATAAACTGATTACAGACCTTCTGCCCAAAGAAAATACACTACCTAGAGGTATTAAAATGCACGGCTTATACAAACTTTCTTTTATCCAAGCCCTTCAGTAGCCTTCATCACCATTAGAGATGAGCACCTCAGACAAACATTGGAGGGTTTTTTATTTCTATCCTCTGATGAGGTCATTAAACTCATTTTAAATACGGAGAGCTCGGATTCAAGACCATACTGACTGTCTTGGTCTGCATTAAAGAGGAAAACGCTGGATGAAACGGGAATTGAACAGTTGTCATCACTCCACGCCTTATTCATTAGGCTGATCATACTTCCAAACTACTGGTTTTCAAAACTGAAGCAGTGCACACACACCCCTCTAACATACCTACTTCTAAGTGGTCTAGGGTTATAAGTTGCGGATTTGGGTTTATTTGAATAATAGATCATATATTTACCATGCCACATTATTATTGTAAGATCTTGTTTCCTGTTCTTTCATGCTAAGCATCAGTACAGGCGCCTATGAATGCAGTACCCCTGAGAAGGCATGTTTTATATCGCTCTAATGACATAAAACACAACTGTACTAATACATTTTTCACCTGATATGCTTAAGATTTCCCTATGTCCCTGTCAGGAGAAGCAATAGGTTGTTCAGAAATCTTTGCCAGAAGCTTTCTTATGAAGCTGAACACACGCTGAAGCACTGAGAGCAAAGCGTGTCAGCAGAGCAATGGGAAAAGTACCTCTGTGGGCACAGAAATCTAATGTGACTGTGGGCCAGGGGAAATCTGCTCTTAATCCCCACAATTGTCATGGTCCTCTGAGGATTGACCCGGCTGAATAAAATTAAAAACTGGGACAAATGAACTCCTGCCTGCTTTTCCTATCACACGGTTCCCTTAAGGACATCATCACACAGAAAAAACTGTTGTAAACTGTTCCTTTATGGTATGCCTGCACAAACTCTAACTCCTCTACAAGGCCTAGGAAACAGGTGTTGTCTCTCTTCCATTCCCTAAAAGCTTCAATACAATGAAAAATTTATATGCAAGATCTTCCCCCCTCTTCCCAGCACTCTCTTGCTCCTCAGCCTCTTTGAAACAGAATTCCTCCAGTTTGAAACCAAAATAACTTACTAGCTTGCTTTTAGCCTTGCATGTGTCAGTAGCGCACACCAAGCTGTTTCAGATGGTTTTGGAGTACCTTGGGGAAGAGCAACTAGAAACCTGTGGAAAGTTACCCTCTTCAGAGGACAAGTAAGGATGTGGCACATGCCTGCGATTCAAAAATTAAAAAAAAAAGAAAAGAAAAAGAATTTTTATTTGAAACAATGTTTTACACTGCAATACTGTTATGGCCTCTCCTCATACAAAACTCACATTATCCTGTCACCCATTCCTGATTAAAGTTCACAAAACATGGTCACTGGAAGCCACTCAACACTCTTACCATATTGCCCTCTCTTCTGCAATTACAGTAAGATGTAACACCTCTGGAAGCACGCGCTTTAATCGGTCTCCTCTACACCCCACAAGGAAATTCAGTAAACCCAAGTGTTGGCTCTTATAAAGTCATATATACTAATTTTGTTATGCCCATGTTGCCTGTTAAAGACAGGTCCACTGTAAAAACCCTTTGTTTTGTCCATGTACTGTGCCTCCTTCAGTTTGGTGCACCAGCCAGGAAAGGGATTTATTCTGTCATGGCAGAATACATGCAGAGGAAACTGCCTTACCGGGGCTTGGCTGTTAGCTTCTGGCCAATTGCTTGATGGCAGCCCAAGGAGATGGTGCTGGGGCCTTTGCACACTCCCCAGGCCACACGTTGTGGCAACCAAATATATTAAATGTGACTGGAATTTTCTTTCAAATTCAAAAATTTGTTTGGTGGGACTGACTCATCAACTGACTGACAGATGTAAAGAGAGGCTTAAAGAGTTACCATGTAATTCCTGGTTTCTCAGGAAAACAGGTTAATATGTTTTGCTACTCTGAAATACTTGGTCCCTTTTAGGATTCTTGCTCATCCTCCTCTACAGCCCTCCTACAGCACCTTTAAGTGGGGGAGAGGGGGGGAAAAAAGCAAATAACAAACCAGTGTTGACTGAAGACAACAAAAGAAGGATGTGTACATCTTCTTTCAAAACTTTACTTTTGGAATTAATCCACTGAAACCAACTGTGGGGTTGCTTATTTATTTCCAGTTTTCCAGGACTCCCTAAAAACTTCCATACAAAAGCTTTATTCCTTCTAAGCAAGTTGCCCACATTTCTAAAATCCCAGTATATAAAACAAAAGATAATCTCATCGTCAGGAAGGGATTAGGATTTTAGGCACCTCCATTTTCTGGAGGGTTTAATCAATAAAGTGCTTGGGCTTTGAAAGAACAGGGTGCTGAACCTTCTAATTGGGAGATTCCTTTAAGCCCTCTGAAGATATGTGGCACAAAACCTGAGGCTAATCACTGCTAGAGGAAGAAATGTTAGTCTTCAGCTGGGCCAAAAAAGCTACTCAATTTAATCACTGCTGTAGCAGAGAGTCAGCCTTTTTGCAGCACAGAATTCCCATCAATGCGGCTGCTAAAGGACATGCTTACAGCACCCAAAGAAAATGCATTTCGGTTTGATTCTGCCTACCACTTTATCTGGTGCAATTTCCAGATAACTTTGGACTGGGTAATTGAGAGCCGTATTTCACTGCAGGCATGCAATATATCAGCATTTGCCAGAGGAAGCAAGGTAAGTTATTCCTTCAAGGAGGCAAGAAGGAAATTCCCGACTTAGAGCAATATATGTTAAAAATGGTCATGTGAGTGCTGTTATGCCCTTCTTGCTTTTGTTAGGTTTGAGTTCAGATCTAGCCAAAGTTACTGCACAGGAAGACCTGGAAATTGGCAGTTTATGTTTATACATAGAACACGTACAGTATCAGCAGAAAGAATTAAACTGACTTGTGGGCAGCTAGTATGCCATACACTAATAAAAGACTGTCTCTGGAAGTAAATTTGTGGTCCTTTCTCTCATAAGATCACTCATTGAATTGCCAGTTCATGGCACACAGTAAGACTAATTGAAGAAGTGAGAATATTTTTATCTAAGACCAAGCTGAAATCAGGATAAGGTAGGAGTCTCATCATAAAGCCTACATATGCTTGCAGATATTCAGATGAAAGACGTCAGGATAGGATAAAGAAATTTAGCCAAAACAAAGCCAAAAATCTCATTAATTCTTTCTGTTCTTCCAGTATACAGCAGCTTCTTTCTATGCTAATTCAATATATATCTTTTAATAATAAGTGGAAATTAGGCCTTAATATCAGAGGAATTTCTTTTCTTTTTTATGCTTAGGATATAGTTTTATATAAACTAATAATTTTATCCTACCCACAAAAAGGAAATGATAAAAAAATTGAAAGTTTTCATTTCAAATTCAGCTATACCACCCATTTACAGAATGAGGGAGGACTATGACAAAAAGATTTTAAGTTCTTGTCAGCATGCAATTGAATATAATAATGGACACATACAAGAAGGCAAAATATAAAATTGCATAGAAAAATATAGCTGGCATTCCTAACTTCTCAGTGCTTGGCTCTACAAAAAGACTTTCAGCAGTATTGTTCTATGTATTGTCCTAGACTTTTTTCCCCTTAAAATACCAAAGCTGAAAAAAACCTCTCTTCCATGCAACATCTTTTCTCTCCCTTCTCTTCTAAAACAATTTTTGAGAACTCCAGCCTACATGTTTCCTTGGAGAAGGGTGAAGAGAAGATGTAGTGAAATGCCGATTCTGACATACGCTGATGAGACCAAGTATGAAGCCTCCTTTTATTCCTCTATCTTATATTCTCTGTGGTCAAAACCCCTACATGATCCCAGTTCCATAAATGTGATGGCCAGGGATGACCTCTCAGGAGAATTTATGGGTCTTCATATTATCCCAGCATTTTTTCTTGAAAAACACAAGTGAGAGAGAAGTAGAATACTTTTTCTTTCCAGGCACAGAAGCAGGTCAGACTTTCTGTGACAAAGAAAAGGCCATTTCTGATCTCAGGAACAATCCATAGTTGATAACAAAATTTTTACACAAACCAGAAAAGTGTCAGCTTCTCCAGTGATTATAATAAATAATCACAAGATTGCTTTATGACACAAAGTCTTAGATTACTTTCAAGTGCAGAGGCGTAAACCAGGTCTGTACTGAAAACATAACCAGAAACATTATTCTCAACCTGGAAGAATCCTTCAGTATGAAAGCTTTGAAATTCACCGATAAATTCCCTTGCCTCCTACATGAAGTATTAGAAAGGGTAACAACTTTTTATGCCAGCATTACTGAGGTACTGTTTTCAATGAGATCTATAAAATCACACTAAAATACGTCTGGTTCTTCTCTTCCCATCACGAGCTTTATTTGTGTCATTTCACTGACTGCCATGAAGTTATTCCTGCTTCACATAGGAGCAAGAGATGACTACACGGTACATTGAATACTCCCAAGGTGTCTGGACACGGCTATAAAGCTTCTTCAGTCATTTAACAGAGAGAAGCATCCTCTGTGTGGAGTGTTTTGTGAACTCTACAGCTAAATTGCTATAAAAGGAGATTTTGCAAATCATGTTGTAAACATCAGTATAAGCTATGGTGTTATATTCAGTGTTCACCTTCTTATGGCTATGTCTGTGCCTTTTTTTTTCAATGTAATAACATCATTTTATCCACTGCCATAAGCAGTTATATCACTCCTCTAGTTTGGTGTGCATTTTCAAATGTTTACTAGAAAGCAAAGAGCAAAAGGGTCCGTTTAATAGTATTATAGAAATTTCTACTGCTGAACGCCCTGACATTTGCAGCAACAGAGGGACTGCTATAATAAATCTGTGCTGTGGCCATTACCTTTGGCTGTAGCTAGATGTTTCACAGCTAACACAAGTAGTTCTCAAGTCTTTCATGCTGTAATTTCACTGGTACTTGTAAAATTCATTTTAAAAAACCTCCATCCTTGAAGATATTGAAAAGCCGTATGGACATAGTCCTGGGCAGCCTGCTTTAAATGGCCCTGCTTGAGCAGGGGGTTGGACCAGATGGTCTCCAGAAGTCCCTTCCAACCTCAACCATTCTGTGACTCTCTGGAAAGCAAACACGTCCACCTGTGCAAATGCAGAAGGTGAACAAGCTTTTAAGACTATATAACTACTTCCATACTAGCCAAGACAGTTATAATATAGAAACATGGATAATCAATGCTTTCACTGACAATTAGAGAATAAAGTACATGTGAGGGAAGTTGCTTCTTAAGTCCATTCACCAAGAGTTTTATGTCTTCTCCCTAACACAACTGTGGATGTTTTCATTATTGAGATAAGTGGATAATCCTGGGGTTTTTTATCCCATCAAGCTTATGGCTTCTCGATTTCTTAACCTAACAATAGCATTAACAATCAGCTCTTACATACAATTAACAACTAACATTTACCCATGGTAAAGTCACCATACATTTCAATTTGGATAAAAAAGCTTTAACTACAATTCTAACTAATAAGGGGTCCCTTTATTTTATAAAGACACAGGAAATTTCAAGCATCTTGTTTTCAGTGTATCTGCAAAACTGCACCTTTCCAGAGAGGTTTCATCAGCTCCATACACCTTGCTGTACGCTTTGTTGCCCACTGACATGTCTCAAGCTTGTGCTCTTCAGCACCACACAAAACTTCACACAACCTTCAAACTCATAATGCATTTCCAAATCCTAAGCTTAAAACACTCTCAGATAGCCTTAGAATCATCTCACCACTGACAAAGCTAAGGAGCGGGTAAATCGAAGATGTGCTTCAGCGCTGAAGGGGGACTGTATACAATCATCTTCCCTCTGAACCATCTCCATGATAGTGTCTGTCTTCACAGATCTAGGATACAAGTAACAGCAACAGCAGCACTCGTGCTGACTTTGGTCAGGGCAGAATGCAACCCATTGCTTTTCACATACACACATAGTTACAGTTTTTCTGTAATTTCTAGAGAGTCAAAAAAGTGAAAGTGAAAAGACACACAGTCCTTCTCTCCTCTCTGTTATCTTGGACACTTACAGTCATTACCTGTGTACAAAAGTCTTTGCAAACGGTGTGGTGTGATTGCAGTGGTGCGAATAAGGGTTTAAATCATCCCACAGAAGCTTAACTACCAGCGACAACTCAGATCCCGCTTGAATTTCAGAACCGAGGTTGACTTTCCAGGATTGACAGATAAACTACTTTCTCTATTTGATAGGATATATGGTACATAAATCTTTGAGACAACCATAGATTTGACAGCACTGTTTTTAGAGATACTTCCCAGAGAAAAGCAACTTGCCTAAGGTCACCTAGCAAATCAATGGCAAAACTGATGTCAAGCTCTGGATATTCCCTCCTCTAGTTTCCCATTCTAAAAAACGCCATTGTCACTATCACATTTCAAAAACCAATCTGACACAAACTGATTTTGATTTTTAAAAATGAAAAAGGCTTTCTTATAATGGAGCAAATGCTCATTAATTGACTCTCTGACCAGATTGTCTGAGACTGTTTGGACAAACAAGAACATGAATTCCTAACAAATTTGATTAAATTAGTAACTACAGCAAGCTTTTGCTAATAACTAGGTTTAATAGAGCACATTATTTAATATCTTATTTGCACAGCCTAATGAAACAACCATTAATGTACCTTCTAATCCCATCAATACAACTGCCAGTGGAGATGAAAACACGGTAACTTGAAGGTCCCAAAGTAAGGAAAATTTCTCACTGGAACGAAGAAGATGGAAAGAGGGTGGGAAAGAGGAGGTATTTGTAATTATCCAGTGGGCCGTAACTCCTAAGTAAGTTAAGTCTGCTGCATTTGATGTGGCTGATGCCACTTCACTCATCTCTATGGGCCATACTCCTCCTACCTAACTTTAGGGATGTTACAGAGTCTCCTGAATTGTGAGCCTAGTTACTTTAACACTCCCTCTGTAAGCAATGGTAAAAGATTTTAAGCCCATGGAGCATTTTGTGTAGCTAAAATAGGACTGAGAAGCCACCTCTACAAGTGCCTCTCTTCATTACCTGTCAAGACATCCTCGGCTCTCTGCCATTGGGTAGACAATAAAACTCAGATCAGCCACCCTGGCATTGCTGCTGTGGTTATAATGATGCAGGGTGATGCCTGCACAATCTAGCCCTGACATCAGTGTCCCTTTAACCACTGTGACAGAGAGCTCATCTTTTAAAACACACTGGAAAACCTGCCCAAGTATTTGTTCAGTTTCTTTGGATTTCAAGCCTGGTGAGAAATGGTTCAAATATCTCTGTACTGCATTAAAATCACACCAGCGGGTTCTGTGTGAACATACTCAGAAGTCTGAATATGGCAGCTTCTGTTGTAAAGATTTAATGAGGTGATACTGCAAAACCATGGACACTTTGCAAAAGCTAGGGATAAGACATGTATTTGAACTTGACAATTTGACTGCAAGTAGCTTGAAGAAGTTTGAGTTAATGAAAACATTTTGGTTTCACTAATACAGCTTTTTAAAAACAAATACTTCATGTCATTCTGGTTCTCATACATACATTTCAGAGAAATACCAGCCCAATGAAACAACTTATACATAAGTACAGGCTAGTGATATAACAAAATGTTATTTCACTTCTACCTAGTGTTATTTGAGGAAGAAAAAAACCCAACAATCTATTGGTTCTGCTGCTTAATAAAGCCAAACCAAAGGGCTTTATATTTTTAGCTCTTTGCTACAGTAAGACTAAAAAATACCATGCCAGCCAACTAATGGGTCAGGTTTCTTGAATGCACAGATTACCAATATATGGCTGAGAAGATATGGGTCCTTTTCATTAACCAGGAAAATAATATACATACAGGGAAAATCTTCATTGTACATATTCATGTATTCTTGCATTTTATATTCATGTATTCTTAAAAAGAACGCTTATATATTCTTGCAGAGTCAAGGCCTTTTCTGCTTCTCACCCCACCCCACCAGTGAGTAGGCTGGGGGAGCACAAGAAGTTGGGAGGGGACACAGCTGGGACAGCTGACCCCAACTGAGCAAAGGGAATCCCATACCCATATGACGTCATGCTCAGCATATAAAGCTGGGGGAAGAAGAAGGAAGGGGAGCACGTTCAGAGTGATGGCGTTTGTCTTCCCAAGTAACCGTTATGGTTGATGGAGCCCTGCTTTCCTGGAGGTGGCTGAAAACCTGCCTGCTGATGGGAAGTAGTGAATTAATTCCTTGTTTTGCTTTGCTTGCGTGCATGGCTTTTGCTTTACCTATTAAACTGCCTTTATCTCGACCCACGAGTCTTCTCACTTCTACCTTTCTGATTCTCTCCCCCATCCCACCGCAGGGGAGTGAGCGAGCGGCTGCGTGGTGCTTAGTTGCCGGTTGGGGTTAAACCACGACAATATGTTAGATGAAGAATGTGATAAGGAAAGCTATCATAATTTTTCATCCAGCATCTGGTAGACAACCCTGATGGCCTGAATAGCACACCAGATCAAATGTCGCAGCAGTTCACGTCCTAGCTGTGGCTTTAAAGCAGTCCATAAAGAAAAAGCTCCTCTTCTAGGCCCTGAGCAGCTCACAGGATTAGATGTGCTTTATGTTTTTAACAACTTGCTTTCCAGATATTAAATGGCTCTAAGGATTAGATGCATTTTATTAAAACCAGCATGTCCCAGCTCTGAGCTGGAGTTATCCACAACATGAAACACTGTTTGTTCCACAAATCATCAGAGAACAGAAGGACACCACTAAAATCACTGGATTAAGGCAAGTGTGAGCACAGATTTAACCTAACATTTCTTTTTCTTTCTCTAAATTCCACAGACATGTATCCCTTAGAGAGATACCTGTTTTCATATTTCCCATTCAGTTTTGAAGTGTTGGACAAAAATGAACAATTCATTTAAAAAAAAGAAAAAAAAAGGAAAGGTGGGAAAAAATCTTCTCCAAATACACTGCTGTTAGATGTGGTTTATGTCAAGCCAATAGCTTAGTACTTTTGATCATGAGGTAGAGCAGACTTACCACTAACTGGCCCCCAATTGCTTCCTGTTGCAATTCCCTTGGCTGATGAATGAATCCTTTCACCTTCCAAGGCTGTTTGGTCCCTGCTGACCCCGATCCAGGAGGGTGCATCGGCATGGAAACATGAGGCAATGAGATGGTGCTGGTGAGTCAACCTTCCACAGAGTGGAGGGTATGCAAGTGACTTTCCTGGGTCAAGGAGCAGGTCCCAGCATTAAAAACAAACACCAAAATAAATCTTTTCACCTCTTTCAGAGGCTTTTTAGCAAAGAATCTTTCATTAGGAAATACCTTAATGAAAAACAAGCAAAAAGCTATGAAGTTCTTGTATTTTAAAAGAAATCTCTGCACCTCCCTAAACAGGGAACATGACAGAAAAATGCAGTACAAAGGTGATTTTAATCATCTTGGAAATACAGAATGGGGATCCAGGTCCTCATCCCCTCAGCTGCAGAGAGACCAGACTTTATGAGCATTACTAAGGAATTAGCTGTCTCAGGGCGACGTTATTAACTCCTTGCTATGTTTGAGGTTTGTGCTGGGTTTGTTTAGTTGGGCTTTTTTAATAAAAAAAAGTGCTTGAGCAGAAGTTGAGTGGTAAACTAGCCTGTGACAGCACCAGCAATCACTAAGTGGAAAGCCTTACTTATGCAACTCATAATACCTAACTCTTACTATGCACTCCAGTAACCTATGCTTCCTTAAGAATCACTGAACATAAATTTCATGTGAAGTGAACAGTAGGATATATGTGGCTCAAACTGTAATCCCCAGTGACAAGGCAGTTGTAACACAAAAACCATCATCACTGATGCCAAGTTCATCATCTTCTCTTGGAAGAATTAATTCCCTCCACTGTGATATTGAACACTGACTCTGACACCATGACTCTATCTTTACTTCAAAAAAGATTTATTACACAGAGATGACTGCAGCGAGATGTAAAACACTAGTATTAGTAACCCGAAGGTTCCTTGCCTTGAACTTTGTGAGCTGTATAGAATAAAGCTGGTCAATTATTGAGAGTTGAAACCCTTCCAATACCTGTAGCTCCAGTCAGCTGATAGTCCAGTCCACAGACAAGTCAGTATGTATTCTGTTGACTGGCAACTTAGAGGATGATACCTGATGGACCAACCTGACAGTGCAGAGGAAACAATAGGCCTGTCTAAAAATCTTCAAAAAGGCAGCCAGAGAGGAAGAGCAGGCTCTGAGTTTTGGACATTTGGAAATATCTTCATGCCCCTTTTATTTTCAAAAATACAACACATTCCACAACTTTGATCCTTCTCAAAGGGAAATTAGAACAAACCAGCTAAACAAGATCTT
Organism: Aptenodytes forsteri; assembly: GCF_000699145.1. Classification (NCBI taxonomy): domain Eukaryota; kingdom Metazoa; phylum Chordata; class Aves; order Sphenisciformes; family Spheniscidae; genus Aptenodytes; species Aptenodytes forsteri. Next base: position 2,503,392 of record NW_008794631.1, on the reverse strand, counting down.
CAGCAATGGGTAAGAATTAATTATGAAAATACAGAAGAACTGATTACAAAAGGTGTAACTAACGTGTTTGATAAGCAACTGATTGGAGCGCAAAAATCTCTCCCTTTATATAATTAGATGCAGAGCTAGTGCGATTTCCACACTGGGATCTACACCACCCACTGTTTTCAGAGAGTCAGCTATATAACGTGCCTGTTCTAGAACTGCTGTTAGTAGAACACCTGGATCATTGATCACGTCAATAAAAAGATGGCAGGTTTGGCACTGTGCTTGAAACTTCAAGACTTCCTTCTTGAACTCCTTGTATCACTTACATCCCCAGGTAACACTGGTGGAGGAGAGGCATGGCTAGTGCATAACACCGTGCAAATGTCATATGACAAAGAAATCTACTGCTTCAAGTATCTCTGACGGTCACCATAGTTATCAAAATCCCACATTTTTCAGCCAGTTCTCCTCTAGCTACCATTGCAGCTCACTGGTGCCCAGTGCATAAAACACCACCCTGCCCAAATCCCTCTTCCTCACAGTCAATTGATTCCTCACAAGACTCCTCACTCTCACAAATTCAAGGCGCTCACACACCACTAAAGACTGAAATAGAGCAGGGAAGGGCTAATAGGGTTTTTACACCAGTTTTACACCCTGCCTAGATTTATCTTTTTCCCTAAAAGCATCAGGAGCTTGGAGACTCTGGCCCCAAAGGCAGGAGACTGCCATTCCCACCATCTGTGGGCAGGAAGGGTGAGAGACCAGCGGCTGTTTAGACCTGTGCCACTTCCCTCGGCTACTCCCTGTCCTGATCCCCCAGCTAGCTGGGACCCCTGAGACTGAGGAAGAGCCTTCCTCTGGTGGCATGGAAGTTGGCATGAAAAAAGTTGGTTCTTTTTCACCTGAGCCTCCTTCTGATGCAAAATAAAAAATGCTGCTTTGAGTGATATTTACTAGATTAAAGCTGCAGCCAAAGGCAGGTTTTGGATTTGCAGTTTGCCCTGCTTGTAAAAAAGGACATTTTATCATTTTAACTTCAGCTACCTCCTTCCAGATCACATTTTAAAGCCCTGCCATACTCGAGCTTACACTGTGGTAGCCCTTCTAACCCCTGCATCAGTTGGAAACCCAAGGCTCTCAAGTTCAGCAGATGCCTGCTAAAATAGAAAACAAATCCTTTAGCAGAAGACTGGGAGAAATGGGAGGCGTATTTCACTTGCTGAGAGAAATGACTCACTTCTGCTTCTCAGCAGACCTCATTCCCTGTGGAGCTGCTGGGAGCCAGGGAAGGAGGGAGAGGGAGAAGTAGGAAGTGCAAAAGTAAAACTGCAAGAGCAAAGCTTTTAGCATTTTCAGAACAGCCCCTGATTAATTGCAGCTTGCAGGGACTAGTGGTAATAAAGGACACTTTCATTTTCAAAGCTCGCTTAATAGTATGATGACTGGCACTGCATGAAGCATACACATCAGCTAATGAGCAGTTGGCTATACCATTGCATATTGGTCAATGCCTTTGGGCTTATAGCAAAGCAATTGCTCATGCTTTTTTATTTATATATTCAGTGAAACAAAATCACCAAGTAAAATCTAATTATAATCCCACAGGTCCATCCTTCAGCATACTAGAGCAATCTCTGCGATTGCACAGCACTGGCTGTGAAGGACAGCCTAAAGAGAAATCCCCAGGAATGCTCAACAAAAGGGCCACGGAAATCACTAAAATTCCCTTGACCTATGGCACAATGAGAAGTGATGCATTGGTAACCTGTGAGTAGTGGGCTAATAGAAGCGGATATGAGTATATTACAGTGATGAAAAAAAGTAGTCCCTTTTGCTCAACTGGTAACCTGTTTCTGACACTCTATTTCCAATGTTAACCCCTAGGAAAATGAAATAAAGGAAAGGAGGCATAGTACCGCTTAAAAAAAGGACTTAGAAATTAATTTCTATAATTGCTCTAGAAAAATTAATCTTGATAATGTTTCTATAAGGTAAGTGGACATATTAGGAACATTCCTATGACTACAAAAAAGGGAGGGGGAGGGGAAGAACATGGAAATTAAGTGACTTGTGAAGTAGCCAAGACAATGAATAATATAAAAGTCAACATTTTAATTAAAATTTTAAATGACTGAATTTAATTGCCGTATCACAACTCCCTCCAGCTTCAAAAATCTATTTCCTTAGGCTCTAATTCACATCTCACTCATAATTGTGTAAATCAGCAATACTTTTGCAGGTGTCAGTGAAGTACATAAAACTAATTTGAGGAAAGAAACAGGCAATTGGTATCTGAGGAAGATGTAAAAAGTGCTATTTGCTGCTGTTTCTAATGACAGAAGAAATAGAAAGGAAGTTTGTCAGAAAAATCCACAGAAATATTCCTGTGAACATAAGACTAAAGGAACAGACTTTGACAGATCTTCTCGAACAGCAAGAGAATATGTTTATCTATCTAATAATTGCTTGCTAAAGGGAAAATAATCCGTGCTAACAAGAACAGGCAAAAGCATAAAGCCTGTAGTAACAAGAACAGGCAAAAGCATAAAGCCTGAAGACCTTCCCCCCGCCCTTTTTTTTTATTTGCTAAATAGATCTCTAGGTAAGAATGTGCTTTCTTTTCTCAGTAATTTGTCTTTGCCTTGAAATGAAAGCTACAAGCTATTTGATAAATGGATCAAAATAGCCTCCCATCCTCCACCCCGAGAGAAGCTATCTGGGAAGTACCATTTACTCCTTGCATAAAATGCTGTTTGGTAATAACTTACTAGCACAAGGCAAGCACTGCAAAATGGAAGAAGTTTTTTTTAAAAAAATCATGAACCGCTGTTGAAACAGGTAACATTTCTGAACTCTTCTCAGTTCTGATGCATGTCTATGAGGAAAAAAGTGCTTGTTCAGTAGGATATTTGAAAAAAAAAAAAAGGAAATAAAGGGAAAAGCACTGGTGTGATGGTATGTGCACATGAGTATTTGAATATGAGGTGCAGAGAAGAGAAGAGCATCATCTGGAAAGATGTGGAAGTCCTCGAGTCCGGGAATGAAAAACAACACCAACCCCTTGGTGAGCCAGAAGAAATAGCATGTTATTAGCAGTGAACACCTCTCCAAGCAGTAATTCTGGTGAGTCATTCAGAAGCAAATCCACAGACTGGTATCCTCATATAAACCATTCAACTAATTATTATAAATAATGAACAAATCACACAAATCACACTCCGTTCACTAACCATTCAAGAACCTGGAGAAAAAGGGTCAAAGCCATCTAATAAATTCTCTCTTAAGAACTGTTGTCCTCTGCTTTATTTCTTCCTCCCCACCAGCGGATGCTGCTTGCTTCTCCCTGGTCTTGTCGCAGCAGCAAGGTGGGGCTGGAAGCACACTGGGGGCCCCACAGCTAGCGTTTTGGCAGTGCTTGTCCCCTCTCCTCTCTGCCTCCACCAGGGCCTACCCTGGAGCAACCTGAATGAAAAATAGACTACATGTCCACACATAGAGTATGGTGCACTTCAACTCCATGGCTAGGTCCTACCTTTTAATCCAGTTTGACCAAAGACAGCAGGAGACCAGCAGTGTGACCCCCTCAGGGGCAGCGTGGCCCCTCCCTGTGGTCCATCAACTGAGTGGCATTTTAAGGCCCCTGACTGACATAAATAAGAGCTCTGAAAAGGGGAGGGAAGTGATTCCCCCAAGCCCACATATCCGAGTCCACCTGTTATACAGCAATGTAAGGAAGGCCAGCACATTTTGTCCAAGAGAGCATTTTTCCCACCTAATCTAATCACTAGAACCATCAACCTTCTGAAAACAGACTAGAGAGGATGCCTGTATTCAGCTGAATAAGCTGTATTTCACTTCTGAACCCTCCATCTAGACTTACAGATGTTCATCACGTCAGAAATCAGACATGTAGGTGAACACAATATAAAACAGTATTTTTAATTCAATCTTCACAGAATCATTGCTAAGATGAGCTCATCTTCTTCCTCGAAATTTATCTTTTCACTATTTTATTAATTAGGATAGCCAACAAAATGGCACAACCTGGGTTTTGACAACTTTCCTAAGTTCTTCTCACTGTTATTGGCTCTAGACAAGCTGAATACCCATCTCTGCACTTATGCTCAATTCATTGACACATCTCTTCATCTTGACGTGACCTTGTGCTGACAAGCGAGAGGCAGCATAAACTCAGCTTAAAAATTTATTTAGCGAAGAAAAGAAAAAATTCTCTTACTGTGTGCATTTTTGAAGTGTTGTAATATTTTCCTTTCTCTGTATTTTTCACTGCAATCATTCCATTTTGTGGAAAACCTAGCTCGTTCTTTCAAAAGTATCTGTGCTGTGTTCAACAGTAGACACGCTGGTACTTGCTTATATACCATTGCTAAGACTTCTACAGTGGGTCAGCCTTGAATTTTACTGAAAGGTACAACGGACCAACTCAAAAAATGTAAGTCTGATTCTAGAGGCTTTCCTTGTCTTAAATAGAGGAAATATCTTTGAATCTATAATCTCTCTAAAGCTAGAATAAATGTAATTGTATTGACTATAAAGGAAACTATATAAGGTTAATCACAGTAATAAAATAGCAAAATACAACAGAAGCTCAACAGACTTTTACAAGCAGGCCCTTTCTCCTATTCCCACAGCAGTAATTTCCAGTACAGTTGATCAAGACAGCTCAAGCCAGGAGCACAGGGAGCGAGCAGACAGCTTCTTCTATGGGAGTAAGATCAGGATGAGATGAAGTATCACTGACACAAAGCAGAGATCAGGTAAACCATATGAACCACTTCTTAAATTTTGACCTGAATGATTACACAAAGCCTAACCAAGTTAAAAAAAAAAAAACCAACCAACTGCTAACTTTCCACCCTTTTCCCCTTAGTTTTGCATTTAAAGAAAATGGACAGAGGGCTGTAAGGACAGCTCTTCACGTGGTGTTTTCAGCCTGACAACCAGAGGGAGGTGCCAAAATTCTCAGGTCAAGGCTTCAACGTCCTTTCCAGCACATCATCCAACAAAGTCGACTCAGATCAAATTCACATAACTTCAAGATCAAGTTATTGTGAGTAAAAAGTAATTTTACATTGTTTTAACAACCCAGCCTCAGAAACACTGACTGGAAATTAAGCACTAGATTTTTTTTTTTTTCTGGTTCACATTGAGTCTACTCATTACCCTTACCATGTTACTCTAATATCCTGCCTTCCTCTCTAATACATCTTATCTGAGTAAAGTGAAAGTAACAGCACAAATACAACAGTGCTTTTTCATCACAATGAAAAAGATAATCCAACACCTCAGACTAACCCAAGCACACGAAACCTGAGATTGAATCCTTGTTCTGACACTATTTTCGTGCGTCACTGTAGGCTAGAATTTTAAGATCATTTAAACATTTTTTGCAGCTTCTGCCACCTAAATTGCTTTATTCTCAGTAACTGTGTAAAATAGGAATGAAAATACCTACCTCCTAGTAATATCACCTACTTCTCTGGAATATGCACTAAAGACAAGGCTGCAGACTGCCTGGATATCACAGTAGTGGAAATCAAATAAGTAGAAAGAGAGCCATACAATTTTAGAAGTTCTTTCTCAGGTCTTGCATTTTAATTTCAATTACAGATTTTTTTCAGAGCGTTATGGAAGAGTTAACATTCAAACGCATGGGTTGAAACATGGAGTTTTACCGAGGAGCACAAGTATCATTGGGTATCTCTTGCCCTTTTTTTCATTCCACTAACCATGTTGTTTATTTTCATGTACTCCAGAGTCTTGCTAGTTTGCATCACAAATTATCTCCCAGTCACAGTGGCAAGGAAACAGGAAGAAAGAGTCAGCTGGAGGAAAGCAAAGGAAGTTCTCCACCCATCCAGTGATCCAGACATGCTATCTCAAGAAGACTCCAGGTTATAAACCTGCAGTTTAGAAATGAACACGTTTTAAGGATCTGTAGAAAATGATTAATAAAAGGAAATAAACAAAGCAAGTAGAGAGTGAAGCAAATATACCGTTATAGTACAATTTTGAGAGGAAGAATTGGGCAGAATGGTAAGAAATAAGGATGGGACTGACTATATAGGAAATTTGAAGAAAACTAAAGAAAAAATATCAAAAGTCCTATGAGAAAAATAGTGAAATGAAACCAGAATAAGTAAAGTGAATTTTCCCAAGAGGAATGCCAAGAGTGTTTTTAATGGCCGTAGAGAAATCTCTCTTCTCCTTCTCCCCACCCCCTTGATATTCTGCAATGCTATTAAAGTATAGAAAACAAGCAGTGGCAGTTACAATGCAAGGAAATAAACACCACGTCACATTCAGCACAAAAAAAAAGGGGGGGGGGGGGACCATGAAGGGAGTAGAACAGAAATGCCAAGAGATGCCTTTATTTCTCAAATCTGTTATATTAAAACATATACTTTCATTATCACATACTTCTGAAGATTGGGACTCCTCTTCAGAGGACCCAAACGAAGTGGCCCTATACACGACGGAAACTACTGCTGTTTCTGTGGAGTACAGCAGGAGCTAAAAACACTGAGTGTCTCTCAAAGCCTCATTTCTTTTATTATATACCCAACAGGGAGTGCATGGTGTAATCGCTCTGAAAATCTGAAATGGAAACGATTTCCATTCTCTATCTCTTTCACCCCTGCAATAAATAAATAAATACATAAGGAATATATGTCTTGCAGATCTGAAGAGGATCTTGTTTGAGAAAAGCTTTTCCTAAACAGGTACCTATGAGGGAAGTCAAGTCTTCAATTATTCATCACATAAATCCACTATACAATTCATTTAATCCCAGCACATAAGCAAGTGCTCTTTTGTTAGAACAGGGGTAAATTGTAGTCTCCACCATATAGTCACATCATGGGTATTAGGACCTGCAAGTATCAAATCTTTTTGTTCTTATGAATAAAGCTGTAACAGAAGCTTGAAATCTCAAGTACTCAATGTAATTATACTAAATAAATGTGATAAAGAGAAGACATCTGTGTTAATAAGTATCACAAAAGTAATGAGCATTTTTTTGCTTATTCATTTTCATTAAACTTCAATGCTGATGCTTTTTTCTGAGTGACATTCAAAAGAAATCTCCATAGAGACAGAAGCTAATGTGAGAAATACAGGTTTCTATCTAACATTTCATTAATAAAAAGAAATTAGACAGTATAGCAATGCAGATGAATAACAACTAAAGTATTTTGACAAACATGAAGATGTCAGAGACCCCAGGACTCGCCTTGCAACGTCATTAACATCAGGGTGACCAGCTAATACTTCATGAACATTACGTGGATCAGTTACCTTGATTCATTTCCAGAAGATACACCATTTCCCTTTATTATCAGAATCCCTCATTAATGAGCAGCATCATGCTTTAAAAAAAATAGGCAATTAAAACTGTTTTGAAGACTGGCTAACAATAAGCAACACTGGAGCAGAAAAAGCGTGGAGTGGAAAGTTGAGAGGGGGACTGAGGGGAAAATGGTCCAAATAGGGATAGCTGGCAACCACAAATGCTGCAGCTCTGGACTGGAGAGTTTTTCTTCAGAGTTTCTGGTTTTAATTGAGCCAAGACAACCCAGGCAGAACTGTCTGTCTCAGGGCCTTTTGATTTTCTGCTTCTGCTTGAGCAGACGTTTGAAGAACACACAAATAAAAAAATATATTAAAGAAAATTAATCACTCCGTCTCACGGAAAACAAATTTTGTTTCTGGGCAGTTCTTTAATCCCATTTGCTTCCCCCTCCCTTCAATAAAATAGATTCCCTTTGTCTATACCCACATCTGAAGCTAGGTACGCCATCTGTCAACTCTGACTATTTTCCAGAACCCTGACATGAATTTTTTGGATTTCTTGTCAGGACGAATCTCCTCATTCTGTATAAACATACTGAAGAATGGGATTTAGAGGTTTATTTTCCTTAGTGTTTTACTTGTGGTCTCACAACATGTGAAGATAACATTTACTTGCATAGCTGCTCTATATGCACAGATGGTGCTTTCTGAACTGATTCAAGTATTGATTACCCAATGTATTTGAAAATAAGGAGCACTTGGCTCCCTCCCACTAAAAAAATAGCCATGTGCATGACCAAAATATGTTCAGGAATCTAAAAAACAGAAAATAAAATGTGTAATTCATTTTAATTGCCTTTTGACTCCTGAGATCCCCAGATAATCAAGTCTTCTGTATCTATGAGGACTAAAAATCTCAAATTTTTGATTCTTTCTCAAAAATAGAAAGAGAGACTCATGAAAAAAATTGTGAAAACTGGCAACAGCACATCTCCTTTGGAGAGCAAAAGTCACTTTGCAAAAAGAGCGCATGTAAAGGCGTTGCAGAAAATAAGGTTAAAAATACTCCTTGGAGAAAGCTAAATAGCAAAAGAATCTCTTTTTGGCAAGTCAAGTGTGAATGGGTCCACAGATGAGATCAAATCAATGCACTGAAGAGATCACATAAAGTTCCACTTGCATTTTATAGGCTGGGGAGTGATCACAGGGTTTATGATTCTCTTTCATGCTTCAGAATAAAGGAAAGAGAAGTGCCGTTCATGAAATTAAAGGTTTAGAGAAGATATCTCAAGTATAACATTAATCGTAACTAAACAGCATGCCAGGTGAAATTCAGCTATTCTTTCTCATGGTAATTGGCAATAAAAAAAAACAACTCAGAAAATAATATTCATTTACTCATGGTAAACAAAGAGTGACTGGCACCTGTACCTGCAGTATGAGCCGACACTATCTGTCACCAGGATACATCCATCTAGAATGATTATAACCTGGATAACAAAGCTCTGCAAAATCTCTTCACACAAGATAGAATATCTCTATCCTTTTACAGTGCCCATCCCACCAGTCACTAGACCTTACTTACTCCCCCCATATCCACATCCTCCATCTCAGCTCTTGGATATACCCAGCATCCCTCAGGGAAATTCCAGAGCAGAACAACTTCTTCCAGCGAACACTGGCCATCCCCTCCTCCTTCTGGCCTGCCATCTTCTACAGTAAATAACTCAATTTCTCCAGTGTAATTGAACTACAGGCCTGTAATCTCAGCTACCCTTTTCACTACCTCCCTCTTCGAGTCTTCTCCTCCTCTTGCTCCAGTATCATTTCCACAGATTTCAGTGGCTTCCCCAGAAAGAGTATGTTTGAAATGATCTGTCCCTTCCCTGGCGTCCATCTCCCTCCCCCAAACTCTCCCATCTTTCTTCCCTGCCACAAAAGCTGACAGTTGACCTCTGCTATCTTCCTCTGGCTTCTCCGCTTGCCCAGTTCCTCACGTTCCTTCTCTGTCTCCTGCAGACCCACTCTTTTCTCTCCATTCCCTTCCCCTCCTATTCCTGAACCTTCTCGATACAAACATACTTCAGCCTCTTCTGCACATAAAACCACAACAGAACAAACCAAAAAGCTTGCCCACTCCCCCGTTTGGCTCTCTGATGACATTATTTTGCCTTGAAGATTAAATGATTTGCCATTTTCAGGACCTGCCTAGAACTGTCCTCTAGTCCCACCATAGAGCCTTATCAGCAAATTATTATCTATCAGTGCAGTAATGCAGTCACATCTTTCCCGACTAATCAATCACTTTCAACCATGGGGAAGGCAGCTTCTCCCCACTCATCATTCATTTGCTCCTCAGATAATAAACTCCTGTATCCCAGTTTCTCTTCAGCATCCCACAACCAAGTGTGTCAAGTACCATCTATTTAGACCAAAGATTTAAATTCCCTAGATTCCTTATGTTACACCGTGCAGTTAAGTTTTCTGACCTTCACATCCCAACCCCATGGGCACTGTCACTGGGGTGACCTACTCACTCAGCACTATTTCATCTGTGACAGTCACCACTAGAACTAGGTAAAATTTTCAGATAGATTCTTTTTCCAAAATGGCCACTCAAATTTTTTTATAGGAAGATGGGACTAGCAAGAAATGTACAGTCATATAGCTTACTCCTCTGCTATCACAGGCAACTTCATCATGTAATCCTGCGTAGAAATTTATCAAGTTCATCTTAAAATTTATTTTATTTTTTATTTTGTCTCTATTGCTCCAATCAGAAAAGCTGCTTCTGACATTCATTCCTTTGGGAGTTACAAACCATCCTCTAAATTCCAGCCTAAATCAGTTCACGGTTTCCTTATTCTTATTTGTACTTATGCCAGCTCTCATTTAACATAAATGTTTTACTCTCTCTTGTTTTTACACCCCTGATAGCCTTCAGTTGCATCTTGTCTCAATCTTCATTCCTTACACTTAAAAAAGTCAAACTCTTCTCTTACATGACAGATGCTCCACCCTCTGTTGTCCAATGGCCTTTTTATTCACCAGCTTGAGCTCATTCTTCTTGATCTTTCATGGATTTGCATCAAAGTACACTTGCAGTCAAAAAAAAATGAGGAGGAAATAATGGGGGAAAAATTTCCTTTCAACTTTCTCAGAATGAAATTGTTAATTGTAACAAAATGTTTCGTGAGGAAACAAAATAAACAAAACCTTTTCCTTTCAGGTAAATGCATTTTACCTTCCTCCTCTTTCCTTTGGTCCATCCATTGACTCATAAAAGTCAGTTTGTGACAGAGCTCTAATAACCACCCAAGAAACTGCAAGGAACTTGGCAACTGCAATAGAAATGACTAATCAAACAATCTCGCCTCACAATAAAAAGCTAATGAGAGCACTAGGAGGGATGCTGCACATGCAACTCTCCTGTAAATAGTATGGGTTTTTAAGAGAACCTACATTCTTCCATTTCACTGTAAGGACAAAACTGCCTGCCCTCAGACTCGGAGCAATCCTGTGGCTTCCAGATAGAGAGATTACACAGCGATTACTGAATGGAAGTATTCCAATTTTGAAAAACTAGGTTTTCATGCTCCCTAGTCAAAGTATTTTTGAAAGGAAATATAATGCCTCAAGTGACTGTTATTTATTTCACCAGCCAGTGTGAAATGACATTCTGTAACCTCAGAGAGATGGCAGCATTTGTGCAAGAACACCCTTGGTTCTGTACTCCATCTTTAAACATTACCAGCAACATGAAACACAAAGGGAGCATGTTACCAAGTGAGGCCAATTTCAAACCAAGAAGGTGCATTAGAAAAAGACCTATAGACAGCACACAATTTGCTCTCACTCATTGTATTTTTAATATGATGCAGTAAGGGATGCATTCTCTTCTTGATACATAGGCTGAACTCCACTGTACTCATGATAGGATTATGCAAACACAGCTATGGTCAAAGAACACACAGTTATCTGTTAAGCATGTCAGAGAATTTGTAATCTGGCTGTACAAGTAGATGCTTAAACACAGAACCCAGTAAAAACCATCAGTTTTCTCACGGGAACAGAAATTTTGTCTAGCTGAAGTCACAGCATCAATTCAAACGGTATTTAACCGGAAATGGGCTAGCGATGACATGTTCTTCTGTTGAAGTTCTCTCAAATGAGTCATTAATTGCTGACTGTGATGACTCAGAGATTATGAAGTTTATTGAAATAGCCCTATTTCATTGTCTTCTGAAGTTTTAAATAGCCGCTATAGCAAAGAATTAGGATTTTACAGTATAATGCTCCAGTACAAAAACATTAAGATTAAACTGAGAATGGCACTTCTCCCTAAAGGTGGGAAAGCATGCTGGAAGCAATAGCATCCACTTCAGAGGGCAAAAGCCCGAATGATATACCCAAGGGTGCCGCCACCATAAATGCATAAGACAGACATGATTTTGAAACGACCTCTGTCCACACAGATTCCAGCAGGTGTATTCATTCCTTTATCTCCCATCACTGAAAACTGTTGTGGTCATACTGAAGAATTTCAAACACATTTTCCTTCTCGTTAGTCATTACTATTGTATTCCCAGTAAGAGGAGATGACACTACACAAAACCACTGTCTCCACTTCATCCCCCCACTAGGGAATTATGAAATCATCATTAGGTTGTAAAAATATTTTTACAACAGTGAAGTAGCATCAGTGTATGTGAGAGTGCTTTCCCACTTCTTAACCGCTTTCTAAATCAGATACATCAGCGCAGACATAGAACAGAAAGAAATCACTGAGCTGAAAACAGTCAGCCACTGGCAAAAGCAATCATATAATTTCTCAAATATCAAATCAGATACCAGATCGTCTCTCTCAAACATGTCAAGCCCATCTGAAAACTACTTGTGCGTCTGACCCTCCATTACCTTCTGAGAAATCATTTCCTGAACCTCCTTGCTGTGATGGTTAACACTGTCCCTTCTCCAGTCAAAACTTATTCCTGGCCAGGTAAAACCCTTTATTTCAGCAACATTGTTCACCACCTCAAATGGTTTTTCTCCTTCTCTTGCATTTACTTCTCTGATGTAGTTACTGGCAGCAACCACATTCACTCTAAGCTTTCATTTTGGAATAGTAAGCCCAAATCTTCTAGTCCCCGCTCAATCTTCCTGTTGTTCTCTGCCTTTGTTCAAAATTTCTTGAATATGAATGGTGTACTCTACATGGGGACTTGAGCAATGGCTTCTTCAAAATCTTGCCTTTAAAATGTCTTGCCTGACACTTCCTAGGATGGCAGTTGCCCTTTTTCACTACTACTCATTTCATGTGAACGAACAGTAGGCCTAAGACTTCCTCTTCTTCTGTCACTGCCACATTATAAAATTATGAAATATTTTCTTGTTATTAAACATACAGATATCCAACTTTGCACTTACACTGCTAAATTTCATCCCACTGTAGTTACTCCATCCCTCAGTCATTAAGTGTTTTTCCTATATTGTCCTACACGCCTCTGCACTAATGGGACTTTCTGAATGTTTGTAATTATTATTTCTTGTTCTTCCTATTCTATCTGCCAAATTCACTATTAATATCAGCTCCAAGAATGTGAGGAACTCCTGCAGAAACTCCCTGTAACTCAACCTTCCTCACATCCTGTTCTTGCCTTTCCATCACCCACCTTCCTTTTCTAATTTTGGTCCCCATCTCTTACAGGTTAAAAAATAATTTCTCACATAACACCATGATTTCACAAAGTCTAACTGGATTAAAACTTCCATTCCTCATTTTTCTAAAATATTAGTTATGTAGACAAGAAAACTGTCATGTAGTCTGATCGAGTCCACCACTGGCAAGTGCATACTGAATTCCATCCCTTTCTGCCATTTACCTTCTGTGTCTTCAATTATTCTTTCTTTCAAAAGTCATTCTAAAACCTGTACATTTCCAAAACCAAATAAGTATTTATTTCTGTAGGCTATTTTTACCCCTTTTTCAAATACAGATATACTGTACACTATAAATAACCCAATCGCAGAATTCTGCCCTAATACAGCAGCCCGATCATAAATCTGTCACTGAATTTGGAATTTCAGCTTTCTGAAAACAGAGTCAGAATTTCAATTCTCCAAGTATTCTGATATGGAAAATATCCAGTCTCTGCAAAACAAGTGGATTAAGTTCAAACTGAGCAGATTAAATTCATTTTGGTATCTCCTTGGTAGCGATAATTTCGCATTTCATACCTTCTTTCCTAGTTCTGCCTTTTTACTCTGCCCTCCAACCTATGCCCCACAGCCTATGTTCAATCTACCCTCCAACCTATGACCCACAGCCTATGTTCAATCTACACAGACAGTTCTTGAAGTTCATGAACCTCTCCTGGCCATCTTTCCCAAGCAGGCTTCAGAGCCATGGAAAAGGAGAAACTGTGGGCCAGATGACAAAGAAAATCTTTTCCAGCTGTGCTTCTCTCTGGCTCCTCATATGGTGAGGGAAAGAAAACACTTAACTGTGCATGGGCTAGGTCAGTAAGTCTTGTCAGCCCCAGACATTGCCTTTTATGTGCACGCTGAAACAACCAATGCTTCACATGCATGCACAATCATTTGGCCCACCAGAGCAGTGGCCTGCTACAGTGGAAAATAAAGTATATTGTTCACCTACACCATAACCCTTATGAAATGTAAGTTAAAGTCTCAATGTAATTTAGGGGCCAGATCCAGATTTTCTGCAACGTCCTCTTCACTGTACAGCAGTCCCACTCCTCTTTTATTTATACTGATAAAGAACGGTTTAGTATTTGTTTGAAATTTCTCAGCAAAGCCTAACTCTGCTTGACCTTAGGGCACGCTGCTGTTTAGGTGAAAGCATTAAAATTCCATTTGGGTGAGCACTCACACCTTGTTCTTCTGCCACAGCATTGGCTCCTCCAGCTAAGTAAAGGAGTTTATTTGGGCGATTCAGAGGTTTGGGGGAGCAGAAGTCAATAACAAAACTACCGTTACTTCTCATCTTTGTGTGTAAGGTGCAATCTATCTCCACAGCCTGTACAATTGTATAATATTGTACAAATATCCTTACCCTGATATAATGATAATTTTGCATTACATATCAATGGAGTTCATCCTGCTTTGAATTAACAGAATCAGGCTAAACCTTTGGAATGAAAACTACGATAAGCCAGACCAGGAACAACAAGTATAACTGAAAAAACTATTTTCTGTGGCTTTAACATTTGCCGAAAGCGGCAAAAGTTTAGAAGAAAAGGGGCACAGACGCTAGAGCTGGTATATGTGAACACACAGCGCCAGTGCTGGAGGAATCGGAAGAGAAGGGCAATGCCCCTTCTCCAGCACACAGCACTGAACTCGGGATTCCCAACAAGCAAATGCTAGGTCTTGCAGGTGAGCAAAACTATGGACCTGTTTGTGTGTTTGCAGCACTGGGGCTCATCATTTATAGTGCCAACACTGAGATGACAAGAAAAGCAGGGCCTAAGCATTGGAATGCAGTTACGATCCCGTAAGGAGAGTCTTGAACGTTTGGGTTCAGACTTCAATAAAACGTTTCTAAATCGTGTATTTTATTAATTTGTTTTTCTTTGAGTGTTCCAGGGACTAAGGTAGAAAAACAGTCATTCATAAGCCCTTTGAATATTGGAGCCTCTCCGAGACTAAGCTTTCTTTATATACAGTACAAACAAAAGCTGTTTTTAATTGCAGCATAGACAAAGGTTCCTCCTTTCTTTATCTGATCAGTCGTCATTTCAACTTTGCCACATGCTGGAAATGTAATTAAAATATTTTTCCACATGCACCCACTCTCTGGCAGGAGTGACAAGTCAACATACAAAATTATGCCATTGCTGAGTAATGACAGGATACTGAGTGATTGATATTGGTGCCTCGGACTTCAAGGTAACTGTAATGTGTATTCTAATGCCGTACATTTCAGCATAACAAGCCCTTTCGAGATTATTGACTACAGAAGTTTTTTAATGATGGCTGCTAAATAATGGATGGCATAAAGGGCAGAATAATACTTTCTGTTACAGCAAACAAATTTATTGATGGCTTCATTGCCATTGCAATGGAAATACAGAGAGAAAACAAATACATTTAAATATTCACCCCATTAATTGTAAGAATTGATACTTTCACAAAATAGTCTTGTAGAGTTAACAGCACAACCAACTGCCAGGAGTCTTTTCTGAAAATAATGTTTTTATGCTATGTCTTTGATTTCTAAAAAAAATAGAACAATGTTCCTAAGGAAAATGCATGCTCTTTTTGGGCAAAGGTGTGTACCCTGAGGGACTCTCACAATTCAGGAAGGGCTGACAGAGTCCTCCTCAGTAACAGCAGCTGAAACAGTCAAACTCTGGGGCAAGAACCGCAAGAAACAACTCACACCAAGAACCAGAGGACATCGTCCCATGGATTGTAATGGGCCCTTCCACCAACAGTTATGCCTAACTCAAGCACAGGGTACGGGGAAATGATACACAAAGCAGCCCTACTGCTCAGAGCTCAGCCTCTCCAAGCAGACTGGAAGCCATACAGGTGTTTAGCACGCAGCTAAGCCTGAAATAATGATGTAGTCTACCAGCGACATGTAGGACTATGCTAAGCTATGCAGCTTCCATTTCAGAGTTGATTCATGTCACGTTGATGATAAGCAAACAGCAAGCATGTAGCTGTGGACATGCCCTGCTGGTTTGCTGTGGTGGAGTGGGTTCTGGGTTTTCTTATCCATGTTGAGTCCTGCAAGCACAAGGACTGAGATAACATCTTGACTCTGTTCAGCTGCACAGATAGAGGAGATCCTACCTGGCATATTAGACAAACACAAGCCTAAGCCATCTATCTGATCAAGATAATGGTTTTAGACTTTTGTTGTTGTTTTTTACTTTTTGTTGAGTAATTTAAATGCAGAAACACTTCAGGGAAGTACAAAGAATTTAACGAAATCTAAGGTAACTCCAGTCTCCAGTAACACTCCTAAAATTCTGCAATGACAGAAGCTCTCAGTATAATTTATTCTCTGTGTACGTCCCCATGTTCAGTTGTTCTGGACAGAACTCGCAGGCAGAAAGCACTTTTTCTTATCAAATGGAGCTGTACTCAAAACTAGCCATCTATTTTTAGGCTTGATGGGCTACATCAGAATGGGATAAATACAGGGAAGGGTAAAAAAGCACTGTTGAGCTCAGGAGAGCAGTCGTTCAACACTGGTGTTATGGAAGTGAGACCCAAAAAAAGCCCAATCCTGGAGAAGTCAGTGGAGTACAGACTTTGCCAGCCCTGGAGGAACTACACGTTGTGATATAAATGCCCAAAGGTCTTGGAAAAACAGGCCACATACTTGTCCATAAACATCTGGAGACAGGACAGGAAATATT
Source organism: Aptenodytes forsteri (assembly GCF_000699145.1). Taxonomy (NCBI): domain Eukaryota; kingdom Metazoa; phylum Chordata; class Aves; order Sphenisciformes; family Spheniscidae; genus Aptenodytes; species Aptenodytes forsteri. The sequence continues at coordinate 2,486,695 of NW_008794631.1, read as the reverse complement.
TCTGCTCACACAGAAATGCTCCTTCTCAACTCCTTTCCTCTCCATTCTTTATGTTCCTTTTTTGCCTGCCGTTTTGTCTTTTTCTCTCTCTTGTTCACCTCTAGCCTAGTATTCTTTCCTTCAGTGAACTTAAAAAAGAGGCAAGATGGAATAAGACCAATATCTAATTTGATTTTAATAAGTCAGTTTGGTTACTCTATAAAATGAACAACACTATTGATCTAGATACCAAGCTTTACGTTGTACAAAATACCGAACATTTTAAATACAGTTAAGGGGTACAACGGATTAATGTCAAATTACAAATGGCAGATGTATAAAAAAAAATTGTGTGTAGACTTCCTTCAGTTTTTATTGTAATATATTCCTGAAGCTAACAAGAATAATAAGTTAATCAGAAGAAATGCAATTTGTACATTTTTAGAATTATGCAGTAAATTATAGTTCAAAAGTAGTGGTTTTGTCAGTTCATTTCTATATAATGGATAAGCTGAAATAAAATGGCCTTAAACCTACCTCAGCCTCATCTGTGCTGAAAAGATAAGAGGCAGGAGGATACCACAAAAGAAAGGTGAGTGGAGGCAAGCTTTTTGATGCCAACCAAGCAGAGCTTCTGCCATCCCCCAGGATGGTTATGTGGTTGCCCATCCGGCCCCACCTCCATTCCTCCATTCCAAGCTCCTGCAGAGCTTTCAGGAGTCCTGCGACAAACATTTAACTTCAAATCAGCAGTTCCCACTTCCAGTTCTAGTCATCTCCTGGGTTTTATTACACCACTAACACAACTCCTAGAAACCAGAGAGCTCCTGGTGGGACAAATTAACGTGAACAGCAAGACAGAACCGTCATTCCTTGCAGAAAGTTTAGCAGTACAACACACCCCTAAATGAAGGGATCACTCTGCTTATTCATGAGTTATAGACACAACTCTCTGAGAAGCCGAGTGAGGTTTGGTGGAGTTGCAGGTGCCTCCAAAAGCCACGGGAGCACCCACGGAGCATGGCAAGTCTTTAGCGGGTGCCCTGCATTGGTCCCCATTCCAGCACATGCATGGTTAACATCTCTCTCAGCTCTCCCACATTGCTCACCTATCTAAAGAAACTCTGTTCCTTTTTTAGCATGATATTTGAGGAAGCAGACTTCAATAGAAGTGTCATGATTCTGCTTCTGATCTTTCCCGAAGAAGAGATTCCATAAACACTTCGTTAGACAGTACAATAATGTAACATTACAAATTACAGTCACAAAAGGAATAGCAGAGCTGAGATACCTCCTTATGGAGATATGCAAAGTTAACAGGTATTTTGTGGCAGGAATTCAGCATACTCTGCCAGAAATACATACAGTGGTGGTTTTTACTTTTACATTTACATCAGATCTTTACCAAATTAAACATACTGAGGTTAATCCATCTTCTCCTCCAATCCTAGCCTTCATATGTCTCTTACCTCAAAAGATATTGGAAAGACCTGGAGTGGGACACGCACCTCATTTCTGCACTTACCCTCTCCACAGATCCATCAGAAGGTATAAATATTTGAGAATTTTCCAGCATCAAGTATGTGCCATTTTAGCTAACAGCATTTTGAAGTGGTAGATAAAACAGATTTGAAGCGATAGCTACCACCTTTCTGGTTTTGGTAACACCACATATTTCTGAGAAGGCAGCTGTACTTATGGCAGGGAAGGAATGGAAGAATAACCAGTGACTGAGCATACCTATCATGGGGCTAGGGTGGTACCTTTCATCAGAACGAGAGCAAGACATTCTGTCACATGAGACAACCCCCATCAAGCCTCATGGTTTCTGGTTTTGGTAACACCACATATTTCTGAGAAGGCAGCTGTACTTATGTCAGGTAAGGAATGGCAGAATAACCAGTGACTGAGCATACCTATCATGGGGCTAGGGTGGTACCTTTCATCAGAACGAGAGCAAGACATGAGACAACCCCCATCAAAGCCTCATGGGTTGGCTGAATATCCTCAAAAGTCAGACAAGCGTGTTGAGAAGACATGACCTGCAGTTGGCAGTTTTTCAGACAACAGCCTCATCTGCCCCCCCAACCCAGTTTTCAGGCCCTTGCATTGTGCACAGCAGTATTCCCCACTTTGGGCATCCTGGGAGCAGCCCCACCTCTGCCACGAGCAGAGGTGCCTGCTTTAGATCATGGCTTAACATGCAAAAAGCCCAGCCATGGAAACAGGGGCTGAAATGTTCCCAGCTCCCATGTTTAAGGCTCCCAACAGTCCCTAGGTTTGGCGTCACCTACATCTTGCTGTGACCCTCCTCTCCATTCTTAGGCAGCTGGCTCAAATCCAGATACACCTAGGGGTACTAAAGGCAATAATTCAACAAGGTGTTAAAGCCGATGTTTTTCACACTCATTTTTTGGTTTGCGTCTCACTAATCTATGCCTAAGTGTTCACTTGAATGTGGATGGATGTAAGAACATGCTTACTCTTCAAAGCCTGATATTATTTGCTGACTTTTCATGAATCCATCCGTTTTCCTCTTGCACACTTACAAAATGGTAAATTTTAACTGGTCCCCAGGGGTACAGGAAAACTGAAGGTGTCCAACAAGAAGCTATCTTGTATATTTGCATGCCTAAAATCTCAACAGCTAAGTCTTTGCACCAGCTTATTCTGGGGATAGTAAGACAGACAGTAGAAGGCCAAAACAACACAGTCTGATTTACAGAAAATCTTTCAACGTATACATGGAATGGTTTTGATAGGGAAGACACAAATAGGGAACAGATAAGGAAAATCTATGATGTCATTTCAGAGAGTCCCTTTCCTGATCATAAGTTCTTATTACGAACTGTCCTCACACAGCACTGTATAATTTACTCAGCCAAATTAAAAAGAGGGAGCACATCATGGAAAATTAGAAAGCAAGGTAATTAAATTAGAAAACGGAATATGTAAGTAATAAATGCCCAGAAACTATTAGAGAGCTAACACAAGATGAGAAAGGAAGAAATTTTTCTATTTAGTTCCAAACAATAAGATTTATGACTAAAGTGATGGAAGAAGCTAGATTATGGCTTGGTTAATAAAAAAGAAAGAGGTCACTAAATCGATACCCAACTAAGAGCTGAAATGACAGGTTGCCATAACATTAGAAAGATCTATAAATTTGCTTTCTCAGTTAAATACACCAATATATTAAAATTAGTCTAGTTAGAAAGACTGCATAGTAACATAAAAAGAAGGAAGCTAAACGAAAGGAAGGAAAATATTAAAAGGAGAAAAACACTTTGGAGAATTGCATGCCTCAATATGAAAAAATATTAGGGCATGATAGCAAACCCAGGTGCAGCACATGTAACGACTCCAGTGGGAATTCTCTCTTAACAGTTTGCAGAAACATGTCTTAGATTGTCAGGAGGAGTTGGTGCTTCACTGGAGAACGCTTTCCTTATTCACCTTCAGGTGAAACAGGTCCAAGGATCTCAGCCCAGGCTCCAGAGGACAGGAGCTCTCCTTACAAAACATCACCAAACAAGAAGTTAGGTGCAGTGAAGCGCAAGCTGGTCCAGGACAGAGCTGAACGCCCTCTCCCCGCTAGGGATGACTGCCCAGCCCAGGTCAGCCTGCGACCGGGGATGGTGCAGTGTGGGGAGACTTGCACCGTAGCCACACATCTCTCCTCAGCCCATAGGTGAGAAAGAGGAGACTTTCCGCATCTGTCAGGCTTTTCATCTTCACGGCTACAAAAAATAAAAGGATGGACCAAGAGTGATCAGAGTAGCTCCTTGTAAGGAGACATTGTGAAGAAAGCAACTGAGTAGGTGAAACTGGTGAGGAGAAGGCTTTATAAGAAGTGTGTGGGTTAACTGTTAGAAGAGCAGGGAAACCCCTTTGAACAGAGAATTAATTCACTTAAAAATTGCTGCTCCAGAGCAAGAAAACCGATGTGACATTCCGGTCAATTTGAAACATGCAAAAATATAAGCAAAAATTTCCAACAAGTCAAAAACATCTTCTCTCTAAAGCAAAACATTTTCATGTCCATTAAAAAAAAAATCCACTGTAGTTTTGGAAGAGCAAAACAGGTCCAGAAGCAAAATGTTTGTTTTCAAGTTAAGCAAAACATTTCATTTGGCACCACAAATCATTTTCCCCAAAAATATTTCTATTCAGCAATGGAATTAAAAAAGCAAAACAAAAATAACCTAATTATTCACACAATTTTAACCAGAAAGAAAGTATTGCAAATGTGTCAGCAACAGAAGATGAGAGCTCTGAATTCAAAGCAATAAGGAGGGGTGGGGATGTGGAAATAATGTGAGGAAGAGCTAGCTTTGCCATAATTCACATCATCTCATTAGAAAGTCATATTCCTTTACCAATACTTTGTTTACTTCTGCTTTGTACTTGTTGTCAGGTTAGAGTCTGTGACATTTGGTGGTCTCCCCTGTATGTGTAGCACATGATGACCAAATGATTTACTAAGACATGAAAGCCTATCATTCAGACTTAAATATTCTTATTTATGCTATGTTTTTCAAAAGATTATGCTCAGAAGGAAATAATAATTATAGTGCCTAGGTGATGGAACAAGAGATCTGAAAACAGGTCCGCAGCACGTACGAATGCATGCTGGTTTTTCATGTACAGGACAAATGAGAAATGTTTTATATAATTTATATTCCTGTTAGTTTTAAAATCACTCTCTCAGCTTGACAAGACCAGCCTTCAAAAGCTTCTCACTGTGTAATGGTGCGAGAAATACTGGTTTGACATCTCTATTAAAGCAGAGGAGTAATTCTGTAATGATCTTGAGTCCAATCCTTACAACAAGTGAACAAGCACTAATGAGTGTTATTTTCCTAGTAAGGCGTGATTAGAAGAGCAGAAAGAGGGATATTTAAACAATAACCATTCCCTAGAAATACATAAATGGAGAAAATGAACTATGTACTATGAACAGCCCAAAGCTGTCTCAGACAGCTACGTTTATTGACAGCACTGAGGTTACTTGCATGAGTAAGCCTCTGAAAAAATCATCTCTGTCAAGCAACTCCTAAAATATCACCAGTTTCAGAAAAGGTTACTTTCAAACATCGCAGAGCAGACACTTGTATTGGCCCCATTAAAAGGCTGTTGTGTCTGACAGCTATTGTTCAAAGAGATGGTCAGAAAGGTCAGTAGTTACTTGGTGTTAGAAATGCTCACAGAAACACCCAACTTGACGTACTACGTCTTCAAAACCCCAGAGGATTTTGTTTGTGCACCTTCCCCATGCACAAAGAGATAGATGTGCTCAGGGCGCACGCTTCCAAGAACCGAAACATCTGACTAGAAAACACTATAATGAGCAACAGATGCAGAAGTGTAACAGGAAATTAAGATGTTCTTTGGGAATGTGGGAATAAATGGGGCTTTACGCAATAAATAATCCTAATACAACCGCTCATTTATACACAACAGCCTTCCATTATCAAACATTTAAGTAAGAAGCAAACAGCTCAGAGAAAAGCAAAAATCAACATGGCCTGACAAAGAGCGGATCCATAGGAGGAACAAGGAGCCCGTGCCTTCTCTCGCTGCAACCCAGCCAGTCCAATAACAGAGCTGCGGTAATTGTCCGTCCTGAAGGCTGGGGGTGGACTCCCAAAGGCTAGCTTTGGCATAATGAGCATAATCATCCATAATCAGCAGGAAGCAAGCCCTCCTTCAGAGGGCAAATCGGAGGAGAAACTTAATGTAGCTCTTCAAAGCATCCTCTTGTAAGAGCTCTTCTCTCTCTTCCCCCCACTGATTTTAGACAGAGACCAGGAAGACTTGCCTGTCCTTCATAATTCACCAAGCAGTTCATAATAGTTTCAGATTTTTATTTTGTCTCAGGCTAAATTTTGCTGCAACTTTTAAGTGAATCACAGAAAAGGTTCCTCAATAACAACACTCTGAACATGGAGGCAAGCAAAGATCAAAACACGTTCAGCAACTTCTTCTGTCAGAAACCCTTTTCAGCACAAAACTCTGCGATCATAAGGCTGAGTCTACTGGGCTCCCTTAGGTGAGACCAAGGGTTCACTGAGGGATATTGTGTTTCACAGATTGCATCCTACACCAATGTTTCCCTTTTCCTCTTCCTGCACCTCAGTCATTCAGCTACAGCTTTCACCTAACCTGGATTCCTCTCCCGTAACACTGACAACAGCCAGAAATCCCCAGACTTCCCCCCTAGATCCTCTCCCTCCCCCTATAAATATAAATACAAATAACTTGGTCTCCTCCTTAAAACCAGGTGGTATCCAAGGAGAGATGAGGAAAAAGCAACTCGGAGAAAGAATGCAAATGGGGATTGCTCAGAAAAATACCAGCACGTCTCAGGAAAGCACCATGTTTTTCTAGTTGCTGTGCATCAACCCTCAACTCCCTCTGGCTGTGTTCATGCTGCTGCAGATCTACCTGAACTACCTTTAAATTTGGGTACTGGTCACAGTCCAACTGCAACAAATACACTTCTCCCAAAACAGGCTATAAATTCACTCAAAAGGTAGGAGAAATTAGCCCACTCTGAGTGCTGCATAGACATGGCTAGACCCAAGACACCAAGAGCACGGTGGTGGTGATGCTATTGAAGATCATTATCAGTGACTTGGATTATTAGATGCAACGCATCCTTTCTAAGTTTGTGGATGACATTAAATTTGGGGGAGCAGGAGATACAACAGGAGCTTGGAATACATGGTTTGCAGATGTCCCTTTCAACCTAAATTTTTCTATGATTCTAGGACACATAGACCAACACAGAGTTAAGAGCTTCCGCCTCTGGTTGTGGTAGCCACCATTAGCATAGCTGTTTTTTCCTGGCAAAGTGAAAGTTGTCTGGACAAGCTAGGTCGACCCTCTGACTCTTCTTTGTTACACTGCAATCCCATTTCACATAAGTACACTAATTGCATGATCGGGGCATGTGGGAAACACTAGTTCTGTGCCTAATGACACCGAGATAATTGGCTGGCATATGGCACCATAAAGGCTGATCCCGGCAGCATCAAAGTGCTATTTGTTACCTCCCAGAACTGGGTGTTGGCAAAGACCAGCAGTGATTGCTTTCAGAATACCATTTGTCTAAATAGGAAGCCTTAGGACTCTTCTGGGCACGAAACGTCCACAGCTGCACAACATTTATTCAGTAGGAACACTTTAATCTTTCGCAGCCGCTGTTAGACTGAACTATTTGGTATGGATAGTTCAGAAGAGGTGAGCAACAGCAACACAGCCTATAAAGGTGGAGAGAAAGATCTGTAGTCAAAATACTGTTTCATTGGGAGAAAGGAGGGTTCAAGAAATGTAATAAATGTAACTCAGTGAAAGCATTGTTGATCTGTTGGAGTTCTATGCTGCAGTGAATCCTCCCAGAGCATATCTGTTGCTCAGAAAATAATAAGAAATAAATTTAAGAGAAACATTCGCTGTAGTGAAATATGCTAAGAGACTAGTGTAAAATCATCTAGTCTGAACACAGCACAGAAGAATGTGATACAGTGTTGACAAAGCATTATATAAACAACTCACCTAAAGTAAACGATGTTAATTTGTGGGATATACTGTACTGTACCATTTACAAACAATTTGTCCATAAAAATCTGTTTCTTTTGCTGCATCATGTTCCAGAAGTTAAGAGAAAAGAAAGAGAAAAGAGGAAAACACATGGATTCAATCCTGCTACAATAGAAATATGCCATTTGAATGTGTAATGCAGAATACATGCTAAGCATATTCAGAGGCTCTTCAACATCCTATTTTTTCCCAAAACAATATAGACAGACAAGCAAGTTTAGAACAACAGCATATATTGCTTTGCATGATGATTCAGAATGCAGAAGGACTAAGCCCATCGTCAAAACTATTATCTTTTTTTCTCAGGGAGCATTATTTTAACAACTCCAGAAAGCACTATCTATTAAGCTCTCCGCTTATCAGTATTGTTAATTCATTGCATGAATAATGAATATGCATTCTTGTCTGAAAGCAAAACTGAGAAAGATAGAAGATTAAATTATGGAAGGAAAATTGTGTACCTAAGGTGATGTGAGCCTGCCACCACTCTGATCCTAAGCGGTCCCTTTCCCTCCTCTCCTCGGGTCTCTAGGGCAGGATCCGCACTGGAAAGTGCCTAGCACATTTGCAGGGCTACTGCTGGTTATAAGCCCTGTTGTAGTTATTTCCCCAGCTGCAACAACTTCTATTATCCATGGTTAAGCCACCCAAATGACAGCCAACTACCTCAAGTGCTTTCCACAATACTAGAGACCAGGGGGTGAAGACGTACAGAGATGACAACCTTTTAGGCAAACTGTAGGCAAAAAAGACCCTCATGACAGAGCTACTTTTCACCCCCTCCCGGTCAGCAGGGCTACTCTTGAAAAAACATGACTGATGCTCAGCTAGGTTTCCAAGCTGCACGTGTTTACACCCATCTGTCAGAAGGACATGCTGCCGTCAGGCATGACGGGAGGATTCTGGGCACAAAAGCTGATGCCAAGGAGGGAGTGGTGGGCTGCGGTCCTAACCTTCCCAGTGACGTCTGCTCTGCACGATGCTCCTGCTCTGCGCCAGCTCTGCACTGCCATATGTCTATTTATACTTTATACCATGCACCTATTGGCACATGCACAGCCAATGCATGGGGTGCTGGCATGGAAGTCAGAGAGGCCTGGGGTCTCCTGACCAGCCTTCTGATCTTAGGATGTCACTTTATTTTCCCCATGTTTATTTATACTTTATACCATGCATTGGCACATGCACAGCCAATGCATGGGGTGCTGGCATGGAAGTCAGAGAGGCCTGGGGTCTCCCGACCAGCCTTCTGATCTTAGGATGTCACTTTATTTTCCCCATGCCGCCAGATATGTTCCTAAAGCCCACGACAGCCAAAAACAACACATCTGCCTTCCTCCAGACCTTTCCCACACTTGCTTTAAATCTCTATATAAAGTTGAAATATATTTTGTAGAATTTGCTGAGAGATCCTGGTATTCAGCCTTTTTTTATACATGGGCCCTCCCTCACCCACTGGGAGCAGGAGGAGCTCTAGCTCTCTCTAAGGACATCCACCCCTCCCCAACTAGCTTTCCCTTGCTCTTACCCAATGAAAGGACTCTCTCTGCTCAGTACAGGGCTTTTTGCAGCTGCATTCAGGAACAGGACTTTGATAACTACAAATTAGACGAGTTTCAAGTCATCTCTTTGGAAGAGATGGATTTTATGCAAGAAAAAACTATTCACTCCTACAGTATTTGGGACCAGACAAATGACATTCCCTGCGCATTGACCATTTTTGGCCAGAGGGATCCTCATCTCCCTCCCAGTGACAAGCTGAAAGTTTCATTGCTTCACTGTGACAAAGAATCCCTCAAGACAGAAAATCGTTCTGTCCAGGAACTGTGTATCTGCAGACGGCGGTGCTCCTTGCCCCCCAACTCTGGTAGACTGAGCCTGCATTAGTTCTGCGCATACATATTTATGTTTTGTCAGTGGAAAGATAGAGGGGATATAAAAAGAACAGCTTCATATGAGAAAAAGCCACCTGCCTGCTTTGTCCATGATGTGGTCATTTTTCATTCACTAGATATTACCTGCTGCCCAAGGAAAAATACGTCATGAATATGGGAAATTTTCAGACCAAATGTTTGATGCGCTTGGATAGAAAGTGAGGATGAAAATAAACCATATGTGTCCATTAAAAACACACACATCACATTATAAAGGATGGTGAAAAATAATCATGAATCTGTCATCTCAGTAACACACCATTATTGCACCTTCAGAACATACCTAGTAGCACAGGTTGCCTCTCTATTTTGACATCCATAACTGAAGACCTTTCCCATCAGAAGCAGTAGGACAGAGGATCCATGAGAAACTTGATGGGTTTCTGCTGAACATTTTTAAGGAAAAAGGAACTGATTTTTTTCTGCTTTATTTGGTAGATACTGTTTTAGGGATCCTATGACATTTTTCTGTTACCTAATTTTAATGACTACATGATTTGGGGGGAGTGGTGGTGGTGGTGTGTTAAAAGGCAATACTTCTGTCAGCGAGCATGCTTGACTTTTACCTTAACTGAAAAGGTATAGTGATATGACTTTGATAAATATTTATTATATTTGATAATTATTGCGTTAGCATTGGTTTTATATCCATGAAATAAATCATACACATGTCCCCCTGACTCAACATTTGGCATCCAAACGGGATAACTAGAACAAGAGCATAACAGTAAAATAAGAAACAAATGGCACAAGGTAGAAAAAAGCCAAGCAGCTACACAAACAGCTATGAATTAAAAAGTTTACCACCATAGCTTGTCTAAATCAGATAAACTGTAACCGTTCAAATAGATTAATAGTAATTTTTTCAATTTACTTGATTAAAACTAGCAGATGTGTGTCATATTGATATTTACTGGTTGAAAAAAAGGTAGTGCTCAGGCCTGGGCCCTGGTTGGGTTCACAAGTGAGAGATGTGGCCAGGAGGGTCCGTCACGCACCTTACCAGAACATACAGTTCAGCCACTAAATGTAAACTCCTCTGGTAGAGATGACTCCTTCCACTATTTCAAGTCTCCAGGTGGTATGCAGCTATTCCTAATAGCAGCCAATTCCCTTTTCCTAGCAATCAGTGACTGAGTTTACAGTGGCAGTTTTATCCACAGTGTTTTGCACTCTCAAAACCAAAACTATAACCTGTTTCCATCAAAGAGCTGGAATAGCCATAAGGCAGTGCCTAATGCATAATTAGTACAATGTAAAATGTCTGAGAATAAATTCTCAGCCAATGCAAAATAGCTAAACTCCACTGGAGTTTACTGAGATATTTTGTCCATTTATAGAAGCAAAGGATCTGGAACATCACACCAATTTCTTCTTGTTTGACTGAAGCTACTCACTTTCAGCTCTGTCAACTACCTTCAAATATTTTGATTAAGGTTTTTGTAAGTGCGGAGGAATGGATGGGTGAGGGAGCTGAGTAAATTATGGATTGTCATTTGGTTTCTGCCAACTTAAATCTGGTTCAGTTCACATGGAGGAGGTTGTTTTGATGGTTTCCTAACAGCCCTTCATAAGCCTTAGAAAATAACCACTCATTTTTTCACTCCTGATTCTTCTTCTTCAAGACAGGGTCTGTGCTGGAGGGTGAGAAGCTGTGTACTGTATATCAGGACTAAACACCTAAAAGCAGGACTGCATGGGAATGCCAAGTGGCATTCCACTTTTCTCTTGGTGTTGCCCAGGCAAACCACATCCTCCAAATGAACCTAAGAAAAATGATGGCATATTTAGCTCATAGCCACTCTGCAATCAAGATGTAGATGATGTGCAAATGTGCCATGGTTACCGATATTTACATACACAGTTCTGCATACTGTTGTCATGCGAGTGAACTGTGCAGTAATCCTTGAGGACTAAAATAAAGATAACCCAGGTGTACCTCCACACTCACCTGCCACAGTCCTGCCAGTGCTTACACAGGTAACTACTAAACGCAGAGCAGTTTCTCTGATTTAAATGATGCCGCTACCACTGGGCATAATTAACAATATTAAGCTCTTCTGTATTTGAGGTCTGCTGAGTGGTCCTAGCAGGGAAAATCCTCAAGCTTTCTTCTTCTACTAGGGAAGGAGCTAAGAAGAGAGACATTTCAGAACACATTATTAAAAAAAGGAAAAGCCTACACCACCAGCTTGCAAGTGAGTGCAAATTTTCTCCACTGATTAAAGCAGGTCTACCACGTCAGCACCGCTGAGTCAGAGCACCAGATTAATTCTAGAAATGCTCTGTGTAACAGCCAGCAGCAACGAGGAAGGTCACAGCCAAGGTTACTGTGTCACTCCTTCAGGACAGGGCTCTTAAATAAACCATGAGGATCATTTGTGGCTGTTCTTAATATCTACTTTCCTTGCAGTTCACCTCCAAGCCTGCTGGCCAGGGTGTGGGGGAGGGAAGGCATTCATTAATAGAGGTGGAAATTTGAATTTGTCAGCCAGCTGTATGAAAACCAAAAATGAGGTGTAGCTTTTATACCTAGACTCTGCGCTCCTGTAATCCTACAGTGAAACAAGCAGCAACCAAGCTCACACTGCATTAAAGGATTGCTCTGTGCACCCTGTCAAAGGTGATGAAGGGTGGAAACTCACTCTGTCCTTTTTCCAGAGAGGACATAATTCTCTGTACAGATGCAGAGAACACCAGTAACACCAGGCAGCCAGCTTGAGAGACATAGGAAGAAAGGGCCACCGATGAAGAAAGGTGCCTCTCTAGCACCTCTCCAGCACAAAGCAGTCCCGTTGGCTAGCAACTCAGAGACCCTCCCATGGAATTGTAAGACACAAGGGAGCAGACAGCCTCCCCTTGCCACTCTCTGACATAGAGACTTTTCTAAACCTGCAGCCAGGGACCTCCATGCTAACCTTACCTAAAGCCCTTTCCTTCCAAAATCACCCTTACATGGCCAGGATCCAAATGAGACCAACTGTCTGGAAGCCTTTCCACCCTTCAAAAATCATGAGTGTGCTTTATGGCAACCAGCCACTGCTTTTTATCATTAAAATTCCAATTTCTTTTTCAAACCTTTGCTTTAGGTTTTAAGGTTTTTGAGACTTGCATTTTGTTGGGTTTGGGGGTGTTTTGTTTTGTTTTTTTTACAAGTAGGTGCTAAAATCTTTGTCTTTCTCAGAGATTTCTCTCATAACCACATCACTGAGGGTGCTGGGGCTTTGGGACAAACCCAATTATTTTGAAAGTTCCAACAAGACGCATGAGTTTATAATCAATGATGATATCAAATGTATGTATTATACAGTCTATGAACATTCACCTCAGTTATGCATATATACTTCAAGAATGATTTCACATAAACAGTGATTCTAAACAAATCATAAACTGCTCATCAGCAGTTATTAATAAGAAGGGCTCTTAGCTGAGCTGCAGTGAACAAGCTATTCATCACGCATACTCACTACAGATCTTACAGGAGTTACTTCTCCAACATCGGAAAGGAGAAATTTGCCTACATATACATGTAAGCATACCAAACACTATCATAGAATCATAGAATAGTTTGGGTTGGAAGGGACCTCTAAAGGTCATCTAGTCCAACCCCCCTGCCGTGGGCAGGGGCATCTTCAACTAGATCAGGTTGCGCAGAGCCCCGTCCAACCATAAATGGAAGTTAAACTAGATGACTGAAAAGTTACAGAAATGTTCCTAGCTCTGAAGACATGCTTTTCTTGTGGTGCATGTGACAGCTAATATTTGAGGGAGTGAAATGAATGATGATGCTACTACTGACCTGTTTCAGTACCTTTTTGCTGGTCTTGGTTTTGCTAATGTGTGCAACAGCCCCCAAAAGTCAAGAGCAGGATGTAGAGAAATAACGCAGACCATGCAGGTCTAATCAGCAGGAGAACTTCAGACGAGAAGAGTTACAAGTTCTTACATACTGCCAGACTAATGCACACCATAGCTGCTAGGAAATACCTTCTGGCCCACACCAGAGTGCCCTTTGCATGGAAGCCCAGGCACGAGGGGAAGGATGGCATGCAAGCCTTATCTTTACATGAAACAGGACTCAGCTGCAGTGCACATCCAGAGCTAGAAGGCAGAAAGCATTCTCAACCTCCTGAGGGTCAACATGGCCTCCTTTATATTAAATACTGTCAAGAACGTGCCTGTCTGAATACAAAAGTATCAAGGAAAAAAAAAAACACAAAATTTTATTATTCCAGAATGCAAACAGACATTAAATCACCTCCTTTTGTAGGTTTTTGAGGTTTTTTTTCCCAATAGAAAGCAAAAGTTCAGAAGTTCAGAGATGGTACATTTGGACATGTTATGATTGAGGACCATAAGAAAATCCTGATAGAAGCTGTATCAGGACTTTAGCTAGATTAGCAGTATATACAGTTTTAATATTAAAAAACGGAAATCAGTTTCAGTGAATGGATAAGGCACTTTGGTCTTAAACACAGTATTACGTAACTAAATGAAATGATTAATAATATTACTGATTTTATTTCTTCTTGTTACAAAACAAGCAATAACGACTATTGTACCAATAAGAATGCAGGTGGATAGGAAAGATTGTGAGGTTTTGGTTTGTTTTTAAGTAAGGCACTTTAATTTTATTGAAGGTAGAAAAAATTATTCCCCAGTTTTCTGTGAGTGGAGCCTTTGTTAATTTTACTACTAGCAAGCCCTGTGATTTTCTGTAGGCAAATTTCACAAGCAGCAATGTGAATTCACACAGAGTGGGCAGTATGAGCCTGTCAGTTCATAAAAATAAGTTCTCTGTTTTTATGGTAGTTCCTATAAACTCCACAAAGTTGGACTGACAGCATGTGCTTAATAGTTAGACTAGTTGACTAGTAGACTAGTAATCAGGACTTGTGCATTCTTGAGTCTCTTACTAACTCATTACATGAATGCAATAAAGTCATGTGGCTCTCCCATAGAGCAATCTCCCTGCCTTCACGATGACACTCCATCACTAGTGTCCCATAAAGAGGACTCTGGGGCTCAGTCAGATGGGGTTTATGGTGTTCTTTGAGGCTCCTAGGTGAAAGGTGCTGCCATCAATGTTTTTCAACTGTAGGGCCTTAAAACACAGTGCTCACATCAGTATGTGCTCTATTGCTCAATCAATAAAAAGTAATCATTAAAGGAAGTTCATTTATATATACAAATACGTAGGTGACAAATACTAGGGTTCTGTTAATATTGATCTTTGGGGTCTTGCCATGAACCAAGAACAGATTTGGGGATAGAGCAGTGTAACCAAGATGTTACGGCTCTTAGCTCTATACTTTATTCACTTTTGACCACCCTGCCCCCCAGAAAATGACATATTTTATTTATCTGTGAAGAAAAGCCTGAAAACAAACTATATTCACTTTCCAATACATCTTGCAACTATACCTTCTGTGTGCATGATCCCTAAAGAGAGCGGGTAGAGACAAGAAGGTATGTTGCAATAATATAAAAAATGAAGAAGCTTATTTAGCATCTTTTAATGCCAGCCTCATTTCAGAATCTCAAAGCTTGGTATTTTCACAAATGAACTTTGAGGAGTCTGTGAGCTTTTTGTCCTGTGAATCTGATATTGGCAAAGATTTATAGCAAGGATAAGACAGTATTATGCAAAGCAAAGCCAATTGTTATTAGCCTCTCAATCTTTTCTTTTTAAATGAAACAATTCTGCAGTTAAAGCAAAAAGCAAATGCCAATATACCTTTCCAGAGCAGTCTATTCAATTTTAACTGTAAGTGCCATTCATCACAGAATTAGTTGCTTCCTTGCTATGCCCTCAGCAAGTTCCAATTCAAGTACATTAAGCAATTGGCCTTTTGATAATGCAATGAATTGATGGCACTGCAACTTTATTATAGCTGGATTGCTTATCAAATAACACTTGTGGAAGTCTCTATCTTCAAATAGGAATTAAGAGTAAGGAAGAAGTAGGAGTAAAGGGAATTCACAGAAATTAAGTGTTGTATTCTACATAAGACTTTTAAAAGCTTTTTCGTTTGGGTTTTTTTAAGCTCTGCCTAGGACAAGTATGTTCAACATTTATGGCATACACCCTTTTAAAAATGACTTTTTTTCGTGAGGTATAATGCTGTAAAAGGAAAGAGGAGAAAAGCTGGAAAGCTGGTTTTGTAGGATGAGGCTGCATTGTAAACTCATCAGGAAAGGAACAGTACACACTGGTACATGTTGTTGCAGTTATGGCACTGTGCATCCTTGATTTTAATTGGGATCCCCAGGCACTTCTAACTTAAAACCAACAAAGAACAGCTGTAGTAATATTGAAAAATGGTCCAAATTTGGAAATCTCGGCTATCAACTCAAAAGAACATTTTGGCCTAAATCTTTGAGCAGTTGTTCTTTTGTTTTGTTGTTTGTTTTTCTTAATTTCCATAGCCAATTGACATATTTGTGAAAATATATTTAGCCCCAAATCCAATTTTCTATTGAAAAACAGATTAAAACACAAAATTCAGCTAGCCTTACCCTTACACTACTATTAATAACAAAGGAAGAATATTGAATGTAGAAGACTGAAATCTCAACAGAAGTTGTAGGACTAAAAGACTTGTCTATAAACCACCTTTAAAATAATGGAGGCAACTTAAAAGTGTATTGGTGGGAATTCTCAAAATGTGCAAACTTCACATGAGATGCATAGGGCTATGGATATGATGTCATCAGTAGCTTTGATCTGTCCTTACACTTCTCTATACTGGCCATAAGCAATAGTTGAAACACTTAACATAGCTAACTGCAAGAGACAATTGGTACATCCATGGGAAGAGAACAGTTTTTAAATGCAAACTCTGCCTTTTTCAAATCAAATTCTCCATGGAAAGTAAACAAATTTTTAAAAAGTTAACCTTTGCAGTTTGGGAGATTTATTTTCAATGTAAATGGTTGTTTCCAAGCTGAGTGCTTGCTTGGCCACTTGACTAGTCAAGCATCTAAAAAGAGGGAAAGTTAAATGCCAGATAGCAGCACTAAGAGATTTTCTATAAATATGAAAAAATAATACGTTGTGCGGATCTGTGTGGTATTAGTTCACAGGGATTCTAATTACCAAAGTAATGCTGGGCCTTTTGATAAAAATACCTATTCTAAGCATCACCTTTTATCTCCTAATTGATCCTAAGCATATAAGAACTATTTTGTCCAACAGAGAAGACACACTTTCCCTCTATAACTCATTGTAAACTACAACTTCTTGTTGGTGTAAAAAAAATGTCCTCACTCACACAGTTTGCTTTTGTATTGCACCAGAATTGCCTCTCTACAGTTGCCACAAAGGAAAATAAGAACTGCCATCCTAATATAGGTCAATGTCCAAATCTACCCAAAATCCCATTTCAAAGGTAGTCAATAGCGGATGTCCACATGTATAAAACTCCCCTAATGGATATTTACGCCATAAAACACTATTCTTTAGCCCACACAAATCAATTTATCTCCAGTCAAGGTGTAAAACTCTGAAGAACAATGAGAGTCTCCAGATTTCACCTGACTGAGCATTAACATGAAACTGCAACATCTGTGTACATGGCAGGTTCACTGAGCGGCCTGAAAACTGCATACAGGCAGCCATTACTCCTTTCCCCCCCTTTTCCTCAGCCACTCTCTCATTTATCTTGTCCAGCCGTGGCATTGCTGGACAAGCTGGACAGGCTTTAGAACACCATTTTGAAACAGCCTCTAGCACAACCAAGTACAATATGGATGCTGAGCATAGAGGCTTCAGTCAACCCTAAAATGAGTCACATGCATATTTTGTAAAACTGACTTGAGAGGAAAACTTATTTATTTCCTTTTCCCCTTCTCCCCCCAACATGCTCTTATTTTCTCCCCACAAAGCGTATGGGAGTTAAAAAAAATTAATCTTGTGTAGTACACACATGAAAACTGACATTTTAAACTTTTTTTATTTTGAAACATTTAAAAGTTGACTTATTAAAAAATTTCAGCATTTGAGAAAAAAAAAATAAAAATCAGACTTAGCCTGACAAGTTCTCAAGAGTGGAAAAGTGAAAATTACACATACAGGTCTGTGCCCCACATGGCTCCCAATAGGTCATTCCCAACAAGCAAACATTGAGTTTAATTAGCAACAACCCATCTCCAATTTTCAGGACATGAGCACAGCGGAAGGGGTTCAGTTCATAGGTGACAGATAAGCTTTTCACAGAGTTATGAGCTGCAAATCCCAGCCCTGTAGCCAATCCTCTCAAATACGCACAGCCTTTCTCTAGACAGTTTAATTTAGATGGGTTCCCTACAACATGTGGGCAATCATGGAAAAAGCAAAGAATGTTTGGAGATAAAGAATCTGCGTCCCTCAAAGAAGGCTGAAATGTTTTCCCAGCCCGCTCCTTCAGCTGCCCATCTGTTATCGCACGCTGTATGTCAAACTTGATCTCAGAACCGTCAGCACAAAAGGACATGATAGACTCAAGTGGGTGACTCGAATAAGGAGTGACATTTGCAACATTAATAACGTGAGCTGCAGAGATTAATCAGCGACCCCTGCTGCTCTACCCAGTAACTATTTCCATGCCAAAAAGGAGTGGTCTACCCCTCTATTACCTTTTTACTCCAGATTGTGGAAGTAATGTTTTTGCAGCTATGATAGACGGAGGAACAGGTAGAGTAGTGTAGGGATACATACCTGAAGGCAGGCTTGTTTGTCTAAAGGCTTCTTAGTTTTCTATCACATTTTGGTCCAATAAAATGTACTACCCCTCCCTCCAGACTCTGCCTGTTACTGCGCGGGTCATTAATATTGCAATTACGTATGATATTCTATCTAGATCAGTACAATAAAGTATCACTTAAAGACTTGACTTCTAGTTTACCAGTTACTCTCTTCAACACATTGGGACTATTTGTCAGGTAAATATTTCATTTGATACATCCCAAAGCAGGAAATTAATAGACCATCTGCATACCCATCATCCATTCACCGTGCAAAATTCCTCTTCATAAGCCTCCTTTCAAAGCCAATGCAATTTGATTACAAGCATCTAATGACAGTTTATCCCCAAAATAGGTTGAACAATTCCCCTTCTCTTCCCCAAGTCTGTGCCACGACATAATTCAGATTGGAGGCAATGAGCCCATTATGAAATTACACATCAAAACCCTAAACAGAAGTCAATGCATGTTTAAGTTAAAGGTAAGGGCCAGGTTCTGCCATTCTGCTGCGGATGCATAATGCCCCATTCTGTGTGAAGGCCCCTTTACACCGTTAGGACTATACAAGCATTAAGGTGCCAAGGAGCACGAATGAGCGGAACTCAGTCTGACTCAAAGCCAAAACATATTAGAAACGTAACAAGTGATTTCCATGGTCATTTTCTGGAAAGAGTGACTAGCTTTGAAATTTCAGAGCATTTTGCAGTACAATCCAATCAACTCCAAATTAAGGAGTTCATCTCAAACGTCCAGAAATCTACTGCCTATCAGAAAAATGAGTTAAACATTCAAACACATGCACTCTTCCTTTTCTTCTTGCCTAAAACCTCTTCTTCCCTTGCTCTCGGTTTGCTTTCTTTTCATTTCATCCTTCTGCCATCCAGTATTAGCTAATGAGATACACAAGGCATTCAACTCTGAGACTGCTACTTTCTTTCTAAAAAGTTTTAATGAAAAAAGTTTGCAGGCACTACAATTAAATCAAAACAGTGTAGGATCACTTGTGATTTTCAATAAGCTACCAGCCTTTTTTCTCATCACTTTTTCTCCCTTTCTCCAATTAAAAAAGTAAGAGTAATTTCTTAGATCACTCTGCAGAAATACATTTCACTTTGGAATTCACTCACATGTTCTTTAAAAACCACTCAGCTGAATCAAATTCATAGCTGAATGACAACAAACGATTACACAGTTATTGAAGAAGAGTTCATTTTCTCTAATCATCCTGTATATTGAAAAGTAAAAGAATACAAAAAATGTCTTTTAGTCTAACAGAGAGATTTAAAAAAAAAAAGAAAAGAAATATACTCTGAAAAAATTGTGCAGAATATTAATGGAGTCTCCATCACCATCTTAAAAGGTTTTAACAAACCCTAGGGTTGACCTTTCACGCTGCAGTTCTGGATACCTTAATGTAAAATTAACATTGGTACAATATAATCTTGCTGTTCCCCATTCACTTCTCTACTAACTTGGCTTTCTTATAGCACTTACAGACACAGATTTAAGAAGAATATTTGACTACTGAACTACTTAGCTGTGTCTCTCACTTGGCACATCTTGCCCTTCAAATAGGAGCATATCTACGAACTGTGGCAAAAACTGCTCGCTCATAAAGCGAAGTGCAGAGCTCACCAGTATGGACAGACTTTATGGCCTTCTGAAAGACTTCTTTTATATATATATATATATATTAGCTGCAAATATTCTCATTCTTTGTAGGAGCAGCAAGCACCACTGTGAATCCTAATGAACTTTTTGCCTTACAAATACACAGCTTGATAGGACACAGTTATATTTATCAAATTGAAAGAATTGCCTCTCAATTACTTTCCTCTCCTCTGATCATTATACTACAGGACAGAGTTAATGTCTGCTCTATCTCAGTAGCTGCTTCTAGAACACCAAAATATCCACTCTGATTTATCTCATCTTTAAATAAAATTGCCTCCATCTTTCTAATCTTTCCTCACACGGAAGCATCATCATTTTTGCCACCAGGCTGTGGAATCCTCTGCTGTCCGCTCTACTTTTTATATCACAGAGTTACCATGAAATGCAATATTCACAAGGAAAGAGGCCCATCATTTCCCAGAAGTGCTCTTCAATCTTTTGAATATAATGTCCCATCATTCGTTTGCTTTCTGACTACCTTTGCACACTAAGCAGAGCTTGTCCTTCCAGGAATTCTGTCCAGAGTCAGCATCCCCATGCAAAAGGGGACAAAAGGCAAGGCACCAATTAAGAGGCCTTTAACCTATGAACTACTTGCAAGATATATACAGCTCTAATGCCAATCCAAAAAGGCTATTTCACCTCATTTATTGTTACCAGTATGTGGCAAAAGCCTGGACAGGCACTGCCACAATGTATCCTTGATACTAGGTGTCTGAGAAAGCCTAGAGCCATCATTAAAAAGAATTTGCTGGCTAGTGATTTGAAAAAGTCCTTGCAAAAGCAACTCCATTGTTTCTTCCAGTGTAAATGGATATCCAGGTGGTTTTGACACTTATTGCCTCCATTATATGCCAGTTATTGCCACTGCACTCTAGAAGAAATTACACCACACACATCTGAAGAATATTCACAGTCTATATCTCACACTGATACATACATGATGCAACCATTTTGTCCCAGAACTAGAAAAGCTCAGTAGCTTATCATGGACCGAGCTGTTTGGAAAGCAAGAATACTGACTCATGAAAGAAAAACAACAAAGAAAATTGAGGCTTCAGAAGTTTACTTCTAATGCCAACAAGGAATGAAATTGAGCTCTCTTCAATGTGTTGTGAAAGCAAAATGGCAGCCTACTGCAGATGCTTGAACTTGAGTTTCTTGTATGTCAGCTGAGAAACTTAACCACCCAGCCAGTATCCTCCAACTTACCTTTCCTCTATCCCCTTCACAGGGCTATCCCAAACCAGATGTTTTTTTTTCCCCCCTCACAGAAGTTCCACTTTAACCAATATGATTCTGGAAAACAGTTCTGTATCATTTAAGAGAAATTTTCAAATACTCGATCAGCCTAGTAAGAGGCAATAAACTAGAAACAGACTGTAGCTGAAGTGGGAGGATAATTTTGAAAACAATATTGTGCATTGTTTCTGCTGCTGCAACGTTGTTCTGAATGGTGGTGGAGTACTGTAAAACGATAAACATGCATTAACGCATACCACAGACTTACTTCAAAGGTATCAGTGACGACATTTGCAAGAATTCAGGAGTAGGGAAGAGTCTATGCGATCCTAGAATGGGATGCACTTGAAACTCAAAAAACGCTGTAAGTCTCCTGCACTATAAATGTCTAAAAGCAATATAGGGATGTTAATTCTAAAGAGCATGGGCAGTCTGCCTCTCCTTAATTTGCTAACTTTTGGAGGAAGATCTATTAACATGCAATGCATCAGATCCACTCCTTCCTGCCAAAGGCAGGCACTGAGAAGTGCTGTACACTGCAATACCTGTTCACTTTTGTAACACCACAGGAGCAACCACAGTTAAATAACATTAAAGCAGATTAACTCCAGCAAAAATTATAATGGACCAAATCTGAAAGTCCCAATTGGTCAAGCCAAAGGCAGTAAGAGACTTAATTGCTCAAAGCAGTAGGAGAATCAAGGTCTCAGATACGGAATACCAAAATACCCTGCCATGAGCACTATATGCACCCTTCCTGTTTGTATCCATCATCTTGAAATACAGTAATCACAAAACTATATTATCTCTTCACCACTTGCCAGTGATAATGCAGTAGGGCTCGTTATAAATAGCTTTTGATATAAGCATCAAGAATAGGGGGGTTTTTTTAGGAGACTCCACTCTTTGCACCTATCTAGCTACTTATTTTTGCATTCAAGATAGTTTCCAGGATAGAAGAGAACAGAATATTTGCAAATGTGCAGAGAGGCAGCTAACAGACCTGTAGCAATTTCCAGACTACTTCTTCAGCAAAACTCTTCAGGAAACATCTGGTGACTTGTTGCTGTTGTTGAGGGTTAACTTCTGCAGTCTGCTATATGCTTTTTGCCTCTGACAGCTCCAACAGTCAGCCTTTGTTGGCTGCTTTCTGACTTGGGAGTACCCATAGCTTTTGTCTACAACAGACTGCTGATCAAGGACTGCCAAGCACCTATTGCAACCGTTGCTTGGCAGGAGCTATATGACCAATAGACAAAGCGCTGCTAATGGTGTCCCAGCAGTTGTTGCAGCAGGAGTGCAAAGAAGCCCAGAACCTCTACTGAGGATTGTGCACTGACAGTGGTGATGTGCCATGTGGGCTCCAACACTGGCTGGAGCAAGTGGCCTTGGCACATCAGGGGCCTTGACCCAAAGAGCACTACTGAGCAAGGATGCCACTGTTCAGGTCTGAGGCTGCAAGAAGTGCCTGGTGCCCCTCCCTGAGGTGGGGAACAGTGGTTTCCTCCTCTGTGGGAAGTATGCTCTGGTTGTGGCACTCAACTGCCAGGTGAAGGAGCTGTGAGAAGAGGTGAGCATACACACCGTCACGGAGGATGAACAGGAGATCAATATAGTCTTTACACAGACCCTGCAGAGCTAAGAATCCAAAACCTGCATTGCAAGGCAGGAGGGAAATCTGGAGACTACCCTCAAGGGATCGAAACTCCCAAGATGGGGGAAGACTGAAACTTGTCATTTCTAGTGAGACAGCTGGGGCTTCTTCTCCACTTCTAGTTCTGGAAACAGGGGAGAAAGTTCACCTTGCATCAGGGGAGACATCAAAGCCAGCTAAGCCTCAACCAAGTGTCTGCATAAAGAAGAAAATGGGAGTGATAGCTGTTGGAGACTTCTTCCTGCAAGGGAGAGAGAAATCCTTCTGTTGGTTTGACCTGTTGTCTCAGGTTTGCTGCTTGTCTGGGATGTGGTAAAAAAATTGTTGAGTCTTTTCCAGCCCTCAGACTATTACCTTCCACTACTCATCCACATGAGCATCATAAACAAACAGAAGGAACTAAAGGTCCACATGCAGTCACAGAACTGCGGCATGGTTGGAATAACAGATATGGTGGGATGGCTTGCACAATTGGCATGCTGTGATGGACAGGAATACGCACTCTTCAGGAAAAGGTAGGCAGGGAAAACAAAGAGCAGGGTTGGCCCTCTATCTGAAGGAGCAGCTCAAATGGCAACACGGCCAGACTCAGGCCATCCAGGATATTTCTGGGTGGTGTCAAGGATAACTTCTTGATTTGAGCACTAGAGGGCCAACCAGGGGTGAAGAACTTTTTCTCCCCGAGGACAGCCAGGCAGCAGAACAGAGGGTTTGTGCAGGATCCATCCTTGGAGATTTTCCAGACCCATCTGGATACATCCCCAAGCAACCTAGTCTGAGCTCATTGCTGAGCCTGTCTTGAGCAGGAGATTAGAGTAAGGACCTCCTCAGGTCCCTTCCAACCTGAGGGACTCAGACTCTGGGGGAAAAATCCTCTAATTCAGTGGCAATCACAGATCTGTCTGCAAGGAAAAGGTGGTAGTCAGAGGTAGATACATTTATCCATGTGCATGCAATTACATACATTTTTCCTTTTTAGTAAAAATTATATGCATTTACATGAGACAGAGGTGTTAGAGGCTTATATTTAAGACAAATAAGCACAAAAGCAAATTCCAGATAATCCACCATTAACTAAACTAAGATAGCACTTCTACACTTAAGTTATTCCACAAAAAAGTTCCCTAATAAATGTGCAACATGTCTTATGAGATATAAGGCTCAGGTTCATAGTCCTGACCCCACAGCCTATGTTATTTCATTTTTATATATACATATATGCCTGTAGAACTGAGCAGGGCAAAGCAGGGCCAGAGTCACATCACCTAACACTGGCCATCTAAATAGACGTTTACTCTTTTCTCCAAAGTCTTCTCCTTAAGCTCCCTCTACAGTCACTTGCAGAAGAGTCACCTTCCACTAAATCTCCCCTTGGCAAACAAATACGATTAGGCAAGATGAATTCCACCCTTAACAAAAGCTGTTAACGAAATCAACTAAGCACTTAAAGCCAAACACTGTAGTGAAAACAACTGTCCCTAATATTAAACAGGCTGTAACTGAACTCATAGCAAGTGCATGGCAAACAATAATTCTTCCAATTTCTCTCATTTATTCCTCAGGGTTTCCCAGTGTGACTTGCTGGTTTAGACCTGTCTTGCTTATACTGCTAATTCTCTTCAGGGCTGGGGACTGTTCATATTACTTATCTAACCCAGCACTTGTACCACAGTTTAATCTCAAACACTCGTATTAGTTGCATATAACTCCACTCTGAAAGCCACTCTACCTTTCAGCAATTATCTCTGTGAGATAATTAACTCAGTACATATACCGAGTTAACTGAAAACAGAGAGAAGACGACATCTGAAGTGTGAAACAGGCTGTGCACGGAAACATTGAGACTGTGAAAATAACTGAAGGTAGTATTCCTAAGACAGGCAGGCTTTGGTGGTAATCTCCCAGCTCGACCCCAACTCCAGCCTTAGCTCTGTCCCCACACCTCAGCACCCCAGCATCCATTTGCACCTCTGTTTCATGATTCAGATGTAAAATATGCTTTTATCTGGAAGTTTATTTGGCAACCAGGATCCAGCATGAGGCCAGAACGAGGGCCTAAGATACAATCTTTCTGATTGAGCATCTTGGCATTTGAGTTGTCATGTACATGGTATGGAAGCTCACGTCGTTAGAGTCGTCCTGTTCAGTCCTAATTATAGCTTACGGGAGGTGGGGGCGGGGGGGGGAGGACAGAAAGAAAGAGATGAGAAGAGACCTCCAGTCTCCAAAAGCCTAGCCTAAGAGAGCTGGCTGCACACGTTTAACATGAATTAGGCATTTAGCAATCACCTCAAAAGCCTGAATGGGAAATGTTGCTCAAACTGAAATAAGTGGAAATTTTTTAAGATCCAGAGTTTCACCCTGTCTATTTATTTCCTTCTCTGTAAAGGCACATAAACAGATTCTTGTCAAAGACCTAAGCAAAAGTTCTGCCATCCTGCCTTCACTTGCCCCGCTACACTCCACACCCACACATGCACACAGTGACTGACCGTATGTGAATTATCAGACTGTGGAGTCGCTCAAATGTGACGACTGTTTCCCATAACAAGCTCCTGAAATAAAGAAAGTCCATCAGCTCTCCAGCATTTATACCACGGTACCTTTCCATAGGGTAAGAAAAGAGTCTGAACTCTGAATGCTTTTATAAAGGCTAGAACAGCATATGTTGTACTTTTCAAGACACAAGATGTAACTCTTAACAAGTTGAATGCTGACTGTCAGATGTCCTTGCGCATTTGTACAGGGGAAAACATGAACAAAGTCTTTTAAGCCCCTTGTGAAGTTTCAGTGAGGGTCTGACTGATGACCTTTAACATTTTAAAAATCCTTCTTTAAAATATGAAGGAAGTCTACTACTTCTTTCCATAAATAATACCTTTCAACGTTTTATTCATGCCTGGAATGGATTCAGTATTTTAAGTGAAGTAAACATTGTTTCATAATCTGAGGAGTGCCAAACAACAAAATATTTCCCCTCTAATTTATTTCTGTTACATAACATTAGTTTATACTGTAACAGGCAAGTAAGTGGGAAACATCCGGCAGACCAATTTTTATGACATCTTACTAGATTAGCAGTAGATACAGGGGATTAAAAAAAAAAATTTTTTTTAACATGAGATGAGGAAAGATTAATGAAATAATTTTAATTATTAAAAATAAATAAAAATTAGTGGTAAAAAGTGACCTATCAAATTTAATAAACCGTTTAGCTAAGGTTTAGAGATACCCTGAACTAACACTAAAAGTGAACCTCAGGTCATTTGAAAAAGCTCCCACAGATCTGCAAACCTGCTGCTGATTATCCCCAAACTAACAAATAGGAGGACTGGAATGTTAAACATATCACACAAAGCAAAGGGGAAATATGACTTTTAGGCAAGGTCATGCTACCTAAACCGCAGTATTTCCTTGCAAATGTATTTTTTCAGAAAGGGCAAACATAACTTCCCTTCTGCAAGGTCTGTAGCTTATTATTCTCTGCGATGATTCACACTGCACAATAACATTCCTATTTGAAAAACAGAACCAGTGCAACCTTACAACAAGTACATATTTCCATTTAGGACACTAAGTTTAAGTTGATGAGCTGTTTGATCCTTTGAAGACCTATACAGTTGCTCTATTTGATAATCTACCCAGCTGCCTAGGTTGTTTTTCCCCTTTTATTATGGCTGTATCCTTTGGACAGGATACCAGCCTCATACCACTGAATCTTTATAAGAGTCTCCACGTGGCCTGTGGCATACATTAAGTCAAAAAGCAGGTAATAAACAATATTACTGGAACTATTCAGCAGTACTGGCAAAGTTTCAAGCCTAAGGTTTCCAAATGGTACAGCTTGGAAGTGTTGATAAGACCCAGGCAGTAAACAGATGCTGAACAAATGTCTCAGGAATGGCAACGTGAAGTGACAATTCAAGCTAACTTACCACAATGCGATTATTTTATGTCTCCGTACTGCGAAAAATAATACGTCACCACTGTTCTTAGTAAGTGACAGAATGAGGAGCTGCAGTCCCATGCAAGAGTAAGTAGTTCACAGGGAGGGGAAAAATGCTGCACAGGACACAGTCTTTGCATGGGTTTCTTCCATTTCTCACCAAGGATAATTTTAATCAGTTAGAGGTTTTGAGTAGTCACCGAGCCATGTCCACACACTACAAAACAGGCTGTGTGCTGTCTACAAAGCGTGCTTTAGCGTGGCTTAGAAACAGTCAGTATGAAGGAAGACAATTAACTTATTCAAAGGGCAAGAGGCAAAACAGCTTTATGGTACCTTCAGTCACAACCATTAGTTTCACTGATGACTGTAAATGTGTAATGAGAACATTTCTGAGATGATCTCCCGGAAGCTTTCTCACCGTGCACATGCTTGGTGTGTGAGGAAACTGCCGCGTGACCTCTGCGCATTGATACAGACAAAGAGCAATTATCTACTGTACAGTTCTCCTCCTAAAAGCTCTGCTTCAAAAACTTCAGCTTTTAAAAATTAATCACTCCTAGCTGGAATAGTGTTTAATCAACATTCACTTATTTGCTTGGTCATTCTTTCACTTTGTGAGAAGGTGGTGGTCGTTATAATTGCCTAAGAGGTATTCTTGGAGATGAAAGTTTCTTGCCTTTCCCAGAAAATTTTGTGCCAGTGTCTCCTCACGCTAGCTTCAAAGAGCCCTGTGTTGAAATCCATGTCCAACATAGCCTGAAAACAGACAGTAATGCTATATATAATTTGGGATAAAATTGTTTTCAAATAACAGAATTAAAATACATATATTAGCTAACACATTTAAAACCATTGGAACAGACAGAGCACATTGAATCTCTACATGTTAGCCAGCCAAGAGAATTCTGTGTTTCTCCTTGCACTGGAGAGTCCTCTTAAAGACTTTTAAACACACCCACTAAAAGGTATATGATGCATTAAACCCATCTTTTTCTCATCTAGACTAGGCATCATAGCTTGGTACTGCTTGTGGGATATGGATATGTTTGGGAAAACCACTTAAGTCATCAAACTGATTTCCTATAAACCACTTAGCAGCCTTGACTGCAACCTAGACTGGTTTTCGTATCATGCAAAGCAGCTGAACAGCCCTATAATCCACCCTTGCTTTCCCAGTACTGCCCACTCATTTCCTCCTTCTCTTCTTTGCCTACAAATACATATTCACACACAGATTGCATTTCCTATTACTATTACTTTTCCAATATTATGTATGATTTTGATACTACAGTAACAGGAAAACATTTAAATAATACCTTTGTCCTGATACTGACCTAAGATGTCTCTATAGCATCCAGAAGTTTGGTTGTTCATCAAAACCCAGTTTGCAAATGTATAACTGTATTTCAGCCTGAATTTACACAGTGACAAAGGTGATGATCAGTCACCTAAACAAACCTATGTCAGGACATCTGAAGTGCCCTCAGCATCCAAAGCATCTGCAGTGGGTTGGCACACAACATGCAGAAGACCCATGCCCTTTTGAAGCTAGAGACCACGTGGTTTTGTGAAACAACATAGGATGTCTATGTGTCAGCAGTTAAGTCCTCTGTTTGAGATTAAATCTGTGGGAGTTTAACCGATAGAGCTAGAAGACACACCTCCAGACTTACAAGTCCTTCTTCAGATCTGAGAGACAGCTAACACCTAATAACTGTGATACCTATTTTTCTGATCAAATAACAAGCTTCCTACTTTTCAGTGAGCTGAGGTCCAACTCAATTTCAGAAGAACACTAGTAACCTATATTCATTCAAGAGAAATACTCCTCAAATGGGGAAACACTGCTGAACTGAAACACAGATTTATTAAAAGCTGTATTACATAGTTATGGCTGTTCAAATGCCTTCTTACTCAAAATGTTTGTTAGACATCTTTCTTACGGAAGAGTAATGCCTAACAGTATAGTTAAAGTAACTTCATTTGGTGTCTTTCTCTTTTCCCTTGATACAAATCTAGCAGCAATTGAAATCCTCTATGTATTCCTGACCAAAATATGGATGTCATTTATTAATCCACTGAAAATGCATGTCACTTCTAAACATTAATTATTTTAGTTCAAAGCGAAAATACCACATTTTTGTGTTTCCTATTGAATTCATGCTTTCCTTAATGTTCTACGTCTGTTCCTCAAGCTGAGATCCTTCCACAGAGACAAACCCGTCATACGCTCATAAAACCTGATGCCTGTGTAGCACATTCCTAATTCAGATTGAAAGCTTTTGCTGAATCTGTGTGCATATGATGCTTTGAAGAAACATGCTCTCCTAATTACATTCTTTCAACAAACAGCTGGAAGAATAAGCAGGTGAATGCTGTAAAGTCTGCTCTTATTATAACCAAACAGTTTTCCAAATTAAGAATAGGCAGTTACATACATGCAGATGTCAAAGTCTGCATCAGAAAAAGCCGGTCATGTCTTTGTTTACCCTGTTTTCTCCATTTTCTTCAGCACATAGAACTTTACCAGTTGATTCACCAAGCAAGTCCCCCATCCACTCTCAATATATGGCAATCCAGATATTAATCACAGCCCTATTGAAGTGTCATGCTAGAGGACAAGACAGTTTAATATGGTTTAGCTTACGTTATTCCTGCTTCTGCTTCTCGCTCAACTTCTAACACCTCCTTTTCAGGTGAAGGGACTGAAGAAATTTGTCATCTTTTCTTCCACCTACACCTTTTGCAGCCACAACTTCTCTATGTGCAGGTCTGTAGGCAGCGTGCAAGGTTTCTCAGAGCCATCCATGTTTCCACTACTGGATTAATAAGAGCAACCCACAGCTTTCCAGCTGCACATGGCAGAGGAACGTGCTTCTGCTAGTGATGTGACAAACTCTGTGCAGGTTTCAAACATCTGCAAAATTCTGTACCGCCTTCTGTCATTTTTTTAACTGTCCTGAATTGGTCCCAAACCACCTGAGACAGGAGCCCCATCTCTAAGTCGAACCACTGCACAACTCTTATTAATGCGTTAGTATTAACTGAAGCATTAAAGGATAATAAAGCTGCAATTCAGAAGTATCTTTACATCCATTCTTTAAATTCCTCCCAGGCAAATGTTACTGGACAAGTGATGATGAGGCAAATCCAGCTTTAATGATATTTTCCTTCCAAGATGTTTCAGTTCTGAATTCAGATGAGACCACCAGTGTCAAGGCTATGCTGATAAGTATAGGCTGAACATTGCTTTCTAGAGATAAAAAAGGTGAGAGGTGATGTTGATTGATTGCCACTGGTCTCTCACTGTTTCTCAAGGACTCTGACAAAAAGCCTAGCATCAGCCTGCCCATAGGGTCCCATAGACAGAATAACTGGGACGCTGCACTCCCAGTGTTCAGACCATCCAGCTGAGAACTGGGGTGAAATGAAACTGAACTAAATCACATGCATTGGGAATGGTCATTCGGAAAGTCCCGAGAGATTTGGGAGAGGTTGTTTCTGCCATCACCAAACTTCTTCAGGTTTGTCCCAAAAGAGTCAAAACCTTCAGATATTTAGGATTTTCCTCACACAAATGCTCTGCTAGAAACTGTTGGGGCCTCCAGCTAATTCACATCTCACTTTAAAAACAGGAAAGCCGGATCTATTCCATGTATCCTTGCATCTCCACACTGATATTGACCGTTTTGAGGTATGCCGTGTGAGGTAGCTGTGACAATCCTCCCAGACCCTGACCTTGAATGATCTCCAGCACTGCCCTCCTCTAGGCGACTGCTGTGCGTGCTGAGGGCAGAGTCCTTCAGGCTCTGGGGATAAAGCTCTCACCTCTGGAAGCTGCGGTGCTTGTCAGCCTTCCAGCCCCTCACCTTGGCAAGCTTTAGGACAGGACTGGAGATGAATTCATCTGGTCCAGCTTTTACAGTTTTGTTTAAAATGGCCATCAAAACACAGCGTTGCTTGAGGTTGTTGATTAATGATACCTACTGTCACTTCAGTCCTTGGTGTCTTTCAGCTCTGTCAATAAACAGATCAGTGCTCAAGTTCTTCGTGCCTCATGAGTCATTAAAATTGAAGCTATAACATGAAATAGAGCAAGTTGTTGTCACCATTGTTTATTAGTGCAGAAACTCCCAGAAGGAGCATTTGTCATCACAATCTGAAAACATTCACATTATTGCCAGGGGAAGAAAAAAAAATTAAAAAAATCACAACTGCAATCTGGAAGAAAGCTGAAGTACAACCATTCCTATGGCTTAGCCAGTCTAAAGAAGTAGCAACAAGCTGATTGCTTTTCAGAGCGTGAACAACATATTTTTACAAGTCTTTGTTTTCTCTTCTAAGCAAATCTACTGCTGCTAAAAGGCTGGACTGACTGCCTAGGAGATCAAACTCACTTATTTATCCATATGCAACACAGTTAGCATTCATAGTCCAAATTTTTATTTCACCGCTATGCTTTAATCCTGACCTACACGAGAACAGGTCAGCAGCGGTTGGACAGTACCTTAGTCTCTGTGCCTGCTCATTCCTTGAGCATCCTCATGAGAATCAATACGTTGTTTCATTTTGTAGGGGCGTAACCAGATGCTCCAATGCCAATAACTTATTTCACAAAACCATGAGATGTAAATCCATGCTGTTCTAGGGCATGGATCCCACCAGCTCCTGCAGTGGATAGTGGATAAGTATTTCTGTCTTGACTACAAGACAAAACTGGAGAAGTCGTCCTTAGTATTCACTAAGTGCCGCTGGAATTTGTTGAAATGTTATTAGGTAGCTGAAAAAAAACCTCCAATAGGGAAATTACCAGCTCATGTGTAACTCAGTTATAGTAGTGTCTGTTTTAATAGGAACAGGAGAAAAAAACCCTAGAATTTAAAACCATCTTTTAGCAGACAAAGAAATCAGAATAAATGGATTCCATGTACAGAACTGGTTCACTTGAAATGTTGTCAGCATCTCTCACTTTTTAAAAAATTTTACTCTTTTTTTAGTCAAAAAAAAAAAAAAAGAAAATAAAAAAGTGCTATCTGCTGTGAATTTTCCCAGGAAGAACAAGCAAGAACCCAAGAAAGAACCACTTCCATCCTATCCACTCATTACTATTAATGTCCCAGACTCTGAAAAGCAACCCAATGAGACATTGGTTTACAAGCCTAGAGTAACTGTGTATCACTGATCAGCAAGTCCAGAGAGCACTTTCTGGACTGCACGAAGCATTGTTTCTGACAACAAACTTAAGAGAACAGAATTTTATTTTTTTCCCCCTTTTAAAAATAGCTGGTCCTAATCAAGAAAATAATTAAACATAAGCTGAAAACATGTTTTATGTAAATATTAGTCAAGAAAGGTTCCAAAGCTATGTACCTTAATTACATGCACCACTAAATCTGAATGTGTTGCACAGGAGCACAGAAATAAGGTACTTGTACATGTTAAGAGTAATAACCTCAGAAAGAAATAATGATTTAACTATAGCACTTCTATTATGTTCAGACAATTATTATTTCTTCTCTCTGAAGGGATGGTTGTAGCTAGGAGAGGGAGAACGTGGGTTTAAGTACTCTGTGAATCAGAATGATGATTAGGAATAAGCAGCTATACTGAAAAAAAGCACAAACTTTAAAAAAGGTTTTCTGGCCAGGCATTGGAGGCCCAGATATCCAAAGTCCCGCCCCTATGTCTTGTGAGAAAACAAAGCCCTTCTCTACTATAATTGTTCCCAAAATCTGGCTGAGAAAAAAAAACAAACCCAAAACAACACAACACAAAAAAACTCTGAACACATCTTTGGAAATGATCATGCCAAACTTTACTCTTGAGAGCTTGGGATCGGTCTTATAAAACCGGATGCATCAAGTATCCCTGTTGTGCACGTACCTGCTCGTACATCTGCGCAACCAGGCACATTAGTATGTCCGAGTATGGCCAAACAACAAATCCACAATATAAATACCTCAGATATTTTTAGGAAGCCCTTGTGAAGCAAAGTATGTGCAGGTTAAAGTACATAACTGGATGTTTCTGCTTGAGAACGTACTCCTCAGCAGGAGAATAACTGTTCTTCTGCACGATGAGAGTCTATCATCATCATCCACTGGAGCATAACATTACTTCAAACCTTGGAAAAGTACACATGAAATTCTGTAACAGGGTCTGCATCTCTTCCGACTCATCAGTAGATGGATGGGATTGAGGGAAGGAGATACACCAGCCAAAAAGCTACAGTAAATTGCTTCTTAATCTTCTCTGCGGTGGTGCTCATTGAAACATGTATTAAGCATATTAATGTGTGATTCCTTTTTAAACTAAGGCACACACAAAGGAAGCCCAAGTCCTTTGCTTGTACTTAAGGCTTATTTTCCATTTTTGGTGTTAACACTTGGAAGCCAGCCTGTCAAAATACATTACTAGCCGTGCTCCCCTGTGCCTGTGGAGATGGCATGGAAGTCAGCAAGGAGCTGCCAACGTTTTCACAAGAGACTCTTGTAGATGTTTTCACCTTAATGTGCAATAAATCCTTTGGCCCAGAGAGAGTGCAGTATCCATGTAGATATGGCATAAAGATCTGGAGGACTTCTCCACCTGTCATCTAATTAAAGTTAAATGTCATCCCCAAGTTAGCATCTCAAAATAGGCAGGACAAAAGGGCAAACAAAATGCATTTGTTGCGGGGGAAAAAAATACTCATAATACTTGGATAGTCTATTGAGAATGTGCTAAAGCAAACACAGAGCTTAATCAGTAGAAATCAAACAAAGAGGGTCTCTGATATGGCAATGAGGAAAGAGGGTTTATAGCTTTCCCAGATTTGATAAGACTTGTTAGTGGCTCCAGTGTAATCCACATTAGAAGTGAGAAATTTCTCGAGAAAAAGCCATACTGCCAGGAGATAGCTGATTCCCTCCTGGGGCAAATTATCTCAGCAAGGATGCCTCATCCCTTGCATTTGACAGATTTTTAACAAAATGCCTTAGGATTCCCTCTTCATCATTTGCAAGGGAGACACACTTTTAGGATGCGAGAGATTTTGAAGGCTGGAAGCTTATACCGGACTTCAATTATATTGCCCTCCCCCAGAGGAGGTCCCCCAAGTAAAAGCTCGTTCCCACATTAACTGCCAAAATAATGTCAGTTACTAACAATATTTTTCTTTCTCCCTCTCTCCTCCTTACCCCCCCAAAAGTGTTGTCCTTTGGTCTGACCACTAAATCAAAGACAGGGATTAAAACAACTCCACCCCCCCCCAAAAGTGTTGTCCTTTGGTCTGACCACTAAATCAAAGACAGGGATTAAATTATTATCAATAAAAAATCATTATCAATTCAAACTGAATTTGAGACACAAATAAGACATAGTAGTTCTGAATTAATCATGGAAATGCTGCATCTTAGGGTAATTTAAATGACCAGCTTTTTGTAATTACACAGTGTACTGAAAATTGCCCAGAAGTTACTATAGCTCATACTTTACAAATGCTTGATGGGAAAAATCAATGGACTACCTACCCGCTACTTGAAGCGCTAGTTCAGAGGGGTCAACTCATTAGCAGCTGTTGGGATTATTGGTTTGACCAGACACAATTTAGCATTCAGTTAAAAAAAATATAAATCCATTTAAGTTATTTTGTTTTCTTCCTTCTTTTGGCATTTTACTCCCCAGGAACTTCTGGATGCTCAACTGAAGGGTAGAGTGATACAGCCTAGGAGCAGCAAGTGGCAGTGGGATCCCAAATCTTATGGTTTCCCACTTGTTTCTTGAGCCTTCCCTTGCAGGGAAAGCTTTTCAACAGACAAGACTGTGCTTCTGTGTGTTGTGTGTGTTAGTGGAAGACCAGTGGGATACAGATATTTAAGACTAACATCTGTCTTCCTTATGCTGTGGATTAGAAAAATTCACATACAGTTAGGAAAGAAGGATGAGGAGGAGGAAGGGAATGGGAAATGGCAGCTGGGGAAGGAAGGACTGGAGACAGATGTCTTACCATTTGTGTTAATGCTTATTTTCAGGAAATAAAACTAGAATTTCAGATACTTATGCAGATCTTCTGTGAACATTGAGAGATTACCAAGAAATTGCAGAGCAAATAAGAGGAAAAGGACAAAAAGAGAAGTTCTACAGAGCAGCCTCTGCCTTTACTAACAGTTACATTAAGCTCTAACAAAAGAAGGCCCCTTACTAGCGATGTAAACTGTTTTCATCCAGACTTGGGAAATGAACAGTCTGATTATCCATAGATGGATTGCATGAGTAGCAACCGTCTCAGCTTCCTCCCTCTTATGCTACCTACATGACCATCACAGTTAATGGCATTTTCACTAAGGAAGTTTCAGTGGGTTGCATGCATCAAATCTGAGTAATTCACTTCTTGGGGCGAAACATAAAAAAAAAAATTTAAAAAAAAATAGTATTTTACAGGAAGATCATGTCTAATAGGCAATAATATAGGGTTTAACTGAATTCTTCATTAAGTTTTATTATCCGTCTTATACAAATTATGTGTAAATCATGGGAGAAAAACTCCCTGTTACATCCCCTCACCAAATCCTAATCTAATTCTCCAAACATGCTTCAGTAAAGGATCTCAGATTAACTAACATGGAAATGAACACTTACTAGTACCTGTGCACCCACAAGCAGAGTTATATTCCATACATGTTAGGAATGAAAACTGCAAAACCCGAAAGAAAAAAGCAAGCCACTTCAAATTAGCTAAAAATAAGTCAACGAGAAGAGCATTGGATGTCCCTGAAAGAAGCCAAACTAACCCAATAGGAAGGTGTCAGGAGTCTGGGTTTATTCTTCTCCATGCAGCTTTCCAGAGATGTGCACTATTTTGTTTGGTTCCAATTGGTGGAAACAGAAGTGCCAAAATATCATAAGGCTATAGTGTATCTAATCTATATCACCTATTTTTAGAGTGCCAATCACCCAGGTACATAGCTAGTGGAAAACCTATTGTCCAGCAGCTTTTTTCCAGACAACTTTTCATAACAAACCCTAGAAAAGCAGTAGAAGGCACAAGATTGCTTCTGCTCTAACCTCTCCCCAAGACTGGAATCAGGAAAACTTGTCAGGTAATAAGAATTTTAAAAAAGAAAGCATCTATACTTCACAAAGTTACTTTGGTTTGAAAGTCTGATACCAAACAATGTTTGATACTGGTTTATCTTCATTAAAGTATGACTTTTGAACATAATATTCATTTCACACCAATCTTACTCTAGCAAAAAGGGAATGAATCTTGCAAATCTAGGGGCTACAAATAACTTCTAACAAATTGATACAAAAAGTACCAGTAAAATCTGAATCTAGATGATATCACGATTACATTTCGAAAACCAGTGTCATGCACAGACAGAGGACCAATGGAAAAGCAGGAGTGTGCTATCAGTTCTGCTGAAATGATACTGAATTTGATGGCTGAATTTCACCTAAACATGAACACGTTTAGGAAAAACCTGAACATAACTTTATTTTGATAGGTAAGGACACTTGTCATCACAGTATTTGAGTAGCATAAGCTACTTTCAAATATGGCAGCGTCCATTCCTTATCAAGCAAGATGTGTTTATTGTTAGAATAAATTCTGCACAACCAGTAATATTTTAGGTATTGTAAATCAGCTGAAAAACTATGCTCAAGATATTAAATATTTTAATAATCATTAATCATTAAGGACTTGTATTTATTGATAATTATTCAGCACTATATAAGATATGGAATAAAATTTTAGTAAAATAATAGGAATATATATATCAGCAAGAAAGACTTGGTCACTATTTAATCATGTTTCCTAATTATTTTGAACTTACTCCTGCTCTGGATAAAGAAGGTAAGTCCCATTACTCATGTCAGGAATCTAAAATTTATACCTTGCTCTACCAGAGCCATCATATTAAGAAACGGCTGCCTCCTTTGGGGTAGAAAAACTGAGCAAGATTTCAAAAGCAGGAAAAAAAGATCACGTGTATCTATGGAGTCCAACCTCACTGCATCTTCCAGCTCTCATAAACAGAGGGAAATAGGAGAAGGACAGAAAGTGGGATGGTATGTAAAAGCCTCCATCATTTCCAATGTTTTCCTCTTACGAAAAGTGTTAGAAGAACAAAAGCTGGCATTTTCTAGGAGGTAGGTTTCCTCCTCTCCTCTCCACATGAAGTTTCCCTACACATAGCAAGTAATATAAGCTTCCTCTGCGAATTAAAGCACAAACTCCACTTAGCTTTGTTAACTTGAACCATAGCCTCTTTTTCAAAGCTGTGTAATGCTGCCAGTATCTGATTGCACTTAAACTACATTAGAAGATCACACAGGTTGCAAAGTCAAGCACCCAGAAAGCTAGGAAATACCGAATTAAGGTTGCCAATGTCACTTTAATTCGCCCCTTTCACATACAGATTAATTATAAGCTTTACTTACATGACCATGTTCAATTTTTTCCCAAAGCACCTATGATTCTGCAGTGCAATGAATACAGAGCACTCAACAAATCAATACCCTTTTTACTGAAATTAAGTGTTCATTAAATTTAACAGAACCAGCTCCACTTGTAATATTATAGAAATAAGTCAGCAGATCTCTTTTTGCACAATGCCCAGCAGCCTTGAATTGAAAATTTAACATCAGTTTCCCTGAAACGCAGAGTTTCAAGAAGTCCTACTGAAGCTACAGGGAGCTGAGGAGGTCTCAGCACCCAAAAGATCATGCTTTACAAAGAATTTTGACACATCAAGTCGTGCATTGTGTGTGCATGCTACTGAATAGGATATCAACCTTTAATGCATCCTATATTGCTGGAGTTGCTCGGATACTATAGATAAAGAAAAACTCGAGCTAAGCAGTATTATAATTACTTGCACAGCTTAAGGAATTAGGGGTAGTTTTATTTTTTATAATTAAGATAACCTTGCAAGGTCAATAGATAAGCTGTGGGAATGAAATGGTATCAGAACTAAGGACTAAGCATATTGCCCAATTAAGTAAGCTGATGAATGCCAAGAGTTAATCAGGGCCACAGTGATGTTCTCAGGCACCGAGACCTGGAAGAGACGATCTCTGGAGGTCCCCTTCAGTCTACGTTATTCTATCAATGGCAGTGACAACTACCACCATATATAATGACCTTACTCAATCAGCTTTGAGAGAGCACTGACACTTCATTCCAATGAAGATCTCTTCAGCGTGTCCTAACAGCACTAAAGGACGAGATTAATCCCAGCACAGAGTTTTCCTCACAGGATCTGGTCCTGAGCAAACGTATAACTTAAAGATTACCTAGAATGAGACTTGCGAGGCTATAAATTTACCTGCATTTTGAAATAATCCAAAAGAGACAGTGGATTATTTTAATCTAAAGAGGTATCAGCATGAGTAACCCTGAAGATGACTATCAACTAAAGCTGGAAAAAAAAAATACACTTTTCCACTTATTTTGTATGTAACACCATTTGTGCATGTATGGTTTCACCTCTTGTGCCACACACTAACATAAATACATCACTTTTTTTTTTTAAGGAAGAACATGTTCACATTCACATTTTCCTCCAAGAGTATATTAACTAAATGCTGAAGCAAACTGGAATTCAGAAGCACAGGCATAGATGAGAAAGGATAGGAAAGTGTGGGAAAGAGATGGAAAGGAAGATCTCTGCTTATGAGTTTCCTGCCTGATCGTCTGAAGTAGAAACAACAAAACCCTTATGAAAATTAGGCAAGGCTTGATGTTTCAACCATGTAATTTGTATCAGATGCCAAACTTTTTTAATTAGAGTACAATCTTTTTTAAAGAAATCACATTAGTATTTTGCAGGGCCCATCAGGATGCTTCTTTCAGGGTCACAGCCATATTTCAAAGTCACTTTGGTTACATTTCCTTTTCTACTTTGTGCTTCATGTATAGCATTAACAGGTACTTAGGTGAAAAAAATCCATCCATCCACGATGGACAGATAAAATATCAGGACTCTTTTTACTTGACTTTTATCTAAAATGAGTTCACTGTAAAAGAAGCATTTGCATCTTAATAGAAAATTAAACTGTACAATTAACCAACTGCAGCTAAACTAAAACAGCAACACATGCAATTCTGTGTTACTGGCAGAGTAAAAATGCATGACTGTGGATCGTAATGGAAGAAAATGTATGCCATGTAAACTAACACAGATTATTCATCTGACAAATTTTGAGAAGATAAATAGGACTTTAGTGAATCCTTAGAAGTGCAAAACTGACTGCACTAGCTGAACATCACTCAAGCAGACAAACCTAATCTAGGAGGGGATTGCCAAAGGCTACTTGAAAGGCTCATTTACCTTTCCATCTCCCAGGGAGCTGAAGGTGCCAAGTATCTCCCAGGAAAACATGGGCAGCCCACAACTGAGTGTCTTCAGGATAAATGGGAGTCTCAACAGTCAAAGCAAACATGATTGAGGTCTCAGCTGTTCCAGAAGAAGCAAAACCAACCCAGGACCTGAAAGTTCAAGAGAGCTTTGGCTTCCTGTCTAGTTCTCCCTCTTGCTGACTACCTCTCCAGTCACTATTTAATAAGCTATCTACTATTCACTTACCCAAAGGGAACTAGATGGGAGAATGACAGATGACCCAAGTTCTGATTAAATATCCTGGTTCTCTGGTATCGCTGTGATCAATCTACATCACAGTTCAGTGGTTCAGATGCAATTACTAGGTTGGGACTAATGAAATTAGGGTTGTCTAAACAGCTGTGAAACTTCCAAGTTTATGAGGAAAATCATATCAATATATTATTGTTACAAAAGCATTTGAGTCAACCCAGTTAACAGATTGATCAATACAAGAGTCAGTGCCTGTCATTTCCAATTACAATTTTAGAATGGCTCAGATTTTACTCCGACTCTTTCTCCTCAAGTTTTCTTGCACATACCTCATCTTCCTTCCCAACAGGTCTGCACTCAGGGGAAACTTTCTTTATACTGCAAGGTACAAAGGACAGCAGTGTTTCTCCTACATAGCTAAGTGCTGCTTACTATCACCTAGGCTTTCTTATGCGATAAAGCTCCCCAAAGAGGAAAAAAAAGGAAGATGATGCAAAAGCAAGCAAAAGATCGTTTCAGTTCAGCTGCCAGTCACCCTCCAGAGCCCGGTGACGTAGGAACTGCCGAGATCGTTTCGAAAAAATGTAACAAAGGAAAAAGAAGAAAGCCCCACAACAGATAAATGTGGGAAACAAAGGTGGAGATCTGACCCAAGTCATCAGTTTATGTTCATTGCTGGAATTACCAACTCAACAGAAAGATGCTACTTAAAACCAGCCTTTAAATGAACTGCTGTCCTTCCACTTCCTTTTGCTGGATGTTACATTTCTGCATCAGATGGCAATATGTGCCATTTCCCATTTAGCATCATACCTTAATCACACAGCAGGTGGCAAATTCAAGTCAGATGCTCACTAGCCAGCTAATTTGCCCTAGGTGCTGGCAAAGTGTGGTTCCCAGGCACAGCAGCTACCCTGCTGTGCTACACAGCCCTCCAGCCGGCAGCCAGCGCCCGCTGAGCAAGGTTATCAGGAGTAGCTGCTTGGCAATTGCTGTGTGCTGGTCACTGGCGTAGCCTCTTGCCTCTGCAGAGCTCACACCAGTCGTTAGACACAAGAGGGCCACAAAACCCATCTGCAGAGCTGCCACAAGGACACACGCCATCAGTCAGGCAGCAAGCACAGGTAACAGCAAGAGGAAAAAAAGAAAGTTCAAAATCCCATGGGGCACAAAACTTAACCCTGTAATGGTATCTTTAAACAGACTGACATATTCAATTCTCTGTATGTCATTGATACAACTGTGTATTGGGCTTGTAGGAGCTTTTAACATACTTCATCTCTCTTCTGAGAATTACAGAAACTCTCCTGTACAGAAAAGATGCTGAACACAAACCTCTCTGATGCCATGGTTATGTACACAGAAAACACACCCAAAAAAGACACAGTACTCAAGACAATGTGAGCAGTGCAGGGGACACACACACACAGCAATCATTCATTCTGGAAACCATCTCAGCCCCAGAACAAATCCTCTTGCAAGCAACTCAAGACCTTTGGCCAGAGTCATGTTCGTAATTAATTAACAATCACGGCAGCAGTAAGGGAAATGAGGGGAAAAGTAGAGCTGCAAACAGAATTACAGTGTCAGCTCCACATTTAGGAAAACAACTGGGAGCATATTTACTTTCTCCTTGTTCTTGCGTCTTACACTATGCAATACCCACCTGCACAGTTCAGGACAGAAATCTCCAAATCAGTATCTTCCACTAAACTGCCACAGCTCAAACCCACCTCATCCGTGACGTAAGCCACCACACTTCAGTCTCTTGTGGCTGTGACACACAAGCTCACACGTAGCCTGTCCTACCAATGTTGCATTGGAGTGATCATCTTCGGCACAGGGTGGTAGCAAACAGGAAGGGTGGCTGTGATGTCTTAGCCCATCACATCATCACATTGGCTTATCTGCCAGCTCCCTCCATCATCACGCAACATTAAAGGGCACATTCAGCAGAGCTGCAGGGTTTAGTCTTTAGGAAACACTCTGCAGGAATCTTAAATCCAGTTAAAGTCAAGATGAACTAAAGATGCTCAGCACACCATGAGATTAAGTCACCAATTAATACTCCACATGCAGGGGAGGGGAAGTCAGCTCAGCACCAAAAAACTTTGTGCTACAAAGTGGGTGCTCTGAAGCAACCAAGCACAAGGGCTCCAAAAAAAGAAAAATTAATCTGTCAAAGACCCCCATTGGGCCTCCATCCTGCAAGGAGGCAGTAAGATAACTAGATCAGGTAGCTGTAATAGGGCCTGTTAATCAACAGGATCCTCGTTTTCATTCAGTCTCCTGCAAAGTCACAGATCATTAGCAACACTACAAGCCCACAATCCATTTTGTTATTACAGCATGACTAAGTGATAGGAGTTAGAACCAGCAGATCTTGCAGAAGGAACAGAGTGACATTTATTAGGGTTTGACCTTCAAGGATAAATATTTCTGTCCTTACTCAGGGAGAACTACCACTAACATCAGAGGGGAGGAATACCACTAGCAGCAGAGGGGATTTGGAGCAGCAGCAGTGCAAGATGGACCTTCAAAGGGGGAAACAATCAGTAGAATGGCATTTCCCTGGGAACAAAACCAATCTGGTAACAGGAAAATCCTCCTTCAAACCCCCTAACAAAAAGAGACAGATGACTCACAAATACCTTCCAGTCCTCTGGATTTACTCTTACCTCTGTGATGTTTTCTTGTATTTTCTCCTGCAGGAAAAGAACAAAATACAACTGAGATAAGAAGGCTCCACTGGTGAGGAGGAAAAAAGGAGAGGGTCAGAAATCAGGAACAATTAAGTGAAGTCACTTCTGCCATGAGATTGCCCCAAACCTGATGTAGCCATTCACTTCTGCTAACCTCAGTGGCGGTCGCCACTAACTTCAGTAGAAAAAGGTGTGTGTTTGCCTGTATGCACATCTTGCCCTTTTCTTGTATGACAGGGTTGCTGCAGCTATGAAAGAATGAGTTACTACTCTAAATGACTTAACAGGAAGTCCAAGTGGCAGAAACTTACTTCTACTTACTAGCAGTAAAGTAGTTTTTATGTCTCCATCCAGCAGATAAGTATGGCCTTACCTGTGGAGAGCCCACTAAGATGCAGTGGTGGTGATGTGATGCTTCCAACGACATTGGCTGTGGTCACTCAGTGGAAAACCCCAGCGGTTTTACAGCAGCCTTGCTCTAAAAAGAAAGTCTAGATCCTAGCAAGTTCTCTACTCCACCAAATCCCAGATACCACACCACAGAACTTCACTTTGTTGCATGTATCTTGGGACCTAATTGACCTGAGCCCAGGACTAGGAATGGCAAAAGCGGATAAGCATATTGACAGCACCTCTTCTCATCCCCAACCCCTACACCACATCAGTTGTGACAAAGGCTGTAAACCGCTTACTCTTCTTAGCACGGTGGATTTTGTCTTCTACAGCAGCAATGGCACAAGCTGCCAACGCTCAGAGTAAGGCAACGATCACGAGCCCTTCTGCATGGTTACCTGTGTGGCTGTACAGTTAGCTGCAGAGGTGTATTGGCTCTGTATGTTGTCTGTGAGCTCTTGATCCTACAACAGCCTTTTCCAATGGCTTTGCACAGTGCCTGGCAAAACAGGTCATTGATCCCACTTGAGCTCAGCTCTGCTTTTGTTTTAAAGTAAAGCTGTAAACTTAACAAGTAGTGATGGGAACAAGTCTCAGTGTGGACTGTGATGAGGAGTGCAAGATCAACACCCTGTTGTTCAGCCATACACTAACAGACAGGCCCCACCTTTTCAATATATAGGTAATATTGTTAGAACAGGTGTACTGCTACA
Source organism: Aptenodytes forsteri (assembly GCF_000699145.1). Lineage (NCBI taxonomy): Eukaryota > Metazoa > Chordata > Aves > Sphenisciformes > Spheniscidae > Aptenodytes > Aptenodytes forsteri. The sequence goes on along the minus strand of NW_008794631.1, from coordinate 2,443,548 downwards.
AGTGTCAAGTTCTGCTTTTTCACCTCTGATACTACTGCACACAGAAAATTGTGGCTAAGTCAGGCCCAGAAAACCCAAACAAGGGGCATTGTTTCTTAAAAATAAGAAACATGGCAAAAAGGAATGTACTGCTATTTTCTACTTAATAAGTAGCATGAATAATGTCTCCTGGTTGTCAAATGTTTCATCTAATATTACCTTTAGAAATCGTACTTGTACCTGCTTCTGTATTCTGACCATGTTAAAATCATTAAAATCCTAGATATTTACTTTAAAAGGATTTTAAAATATTTCATTTACACTTTACTGTGTGAAGAATTACTTATTTAAACTTGAACAGATGCAAAGGAGTAAAAGAGCAAACATTTGTAGCAGTATCAAGATTCTAGCTTACTGGCATTCAGAACGCTGACACATACAAGCAGAAGCCCACTTGGACACATCTGATTCTAAGGGAATTTTTCATTTTAAGTTCAGAAGGGTGAAAAGTAGACATTTCATTTTGAAGAGTTTAGATTTGGAAGTTTATATTCCGACAAAAACAGAACTTCACTAAATTTTCTTGAAAAAAGAAAATGCTGAAAAAAACCCCCACCTGATTGGCCATTCCAATCCAGGTTGATTAAAATATCTTATTCCCAAGAAATCCAAATTTGTTTAAATTTTTATTTCTGCTATATAACTTTTTAAATTTTCAAATAGTTATTTACAAGTTAATTCTTTCCCCTGAAAGTGTCTTATGGTGCATTCCAGCACTGTCAGAACTATTTTTCCCTTTATTGGTTAGTGACTTTCGTATCATTTTATAAAGTGTTTCTTTTTCAGCCAAGCTTCACATTTGAGCAAAGATACCATTCATTAACTCCTGATTAGCTAAAATTTCCTTGTCTATTTTAAAAAGGTGACCCAGCCTTAGGGTACTCTTTGCATTTGAGTAATATCATCAATTTTATGATCAGTTACACCTTTAATGCTCCTTTTACTCAAGAATATTTTTTAGAAATTAGAAAACTGTGTGCTATCACAGTACTAGGAAAAAAGCATTTGCCTAGTGTTTTTAAAAACATACATACTTTTTTTTTATTATTGTTGTTTATTGTTTCCACACCTGCAGTCCAATTACAGTCGGTTTACATGGACACATCTGATTCTAAGGGAATTTTTCATTTTAAGTTCAGAAGGGTGAAAAGTAGACATTTCATTTTGAAGAGTTTAGATTTGGAAGTTTATATTCCGACAAAAACAGAACTTCACTAAATTTTCTTGAAAAAAGAAAATGCTGAAGAAAACCCCCGCCTGATTGGCCATTCCAATCCAGGTTGATTAAAATATCTTATTCCCAAGAAATCCAAATTTGTTTAAATTTTTATTTCTGCTATATAACTTTTTAAATTTTCAAATAGTTATTTACAAGTTAATTCTTTCCCCTGAAAGTGTCTTATGGTGCATTCCAGCACTGTCAGAACTATTTTTCCCTTTATTGGTTAGTGACTTTCGTATCATTTTATAAAGTGTTTCTTTTTCAGCCAAGCTTCACATTTGAGCAAAGATACCATTCATTAACTCCTGATTAGCTAAAATTTCCTTGTCTATTTTAAAAAGGTGACCCAGCCTTAGGGTACTCTTTGCATTTGAGTAATATCATCAATTTTATGATCAGTTACACCTTTAATGCTCCTTTTACTCAAGAATATTTTTACTGCATTAGAAAACTGTGTGCTATCACAGTACTAGGAAAAAAGCATTTGCCTAGTCATAGGAGTTTTTAAAAACATACATACTTTTTTTTTATTATTGTTGTTTATTGTTTCCACACCTGCAGTCCAATTACAGTCAAGGTTTACATGTACCAAGTTAGTGACTGCATTTACTGGCACTGAATTTGCATGTTACAGTTGAAGAGACTATAACTAAAGGAACCCTTGTTTATAGATTCGGTATCACTACTGCATGCACTTGCTTTAAAAGGAACACTACTAGCAGCTTCTGATATTCAGCAAAAAAATTCCTGTATGCCGGAACTTCCAGCATTTCAAAAACAAGGTCTGACAATTCTACTCACCATTATAAAAAGACAGTGTTGATAACATAAAGCTGTTTCCAAGTATAGCCTTCAGCTTGCTTTTGGAAACACAGACAACATTGACATCTATCTGCTTTATGCTTACAAACCACCACTTACACTTGCCTACCATTAAACAAGATCATTGCAAACAAGGAAATTAGAAGGTGCCTCTTTTAATACCACTGCCAGTATCAGTGGTTGGCTGCAATCAACAACCATGTGTGAATAAACAAGAGGAAACTGGAGGGTGGGGATTTGGTTTTGCTTGGGTTTGTTTGGTTAGGTGTTGGGGTTTTTTTGGTTGGTTATTTTAAAAAAGATGTGGGACAAGCTATCCTGGTTTATCTCCCCAGGAAGAGTCTATGCAGAGAGGAGCTGGCTGCTAAATTGCTTTTAACAGATGCTCTGGGATAAACATGGAAACAGACACGTCTTCCAGTCAAGCTCAAGGGATGTGATTTTCTGAACAAACCCAAGCTATACCTCTTTCCCAGGAGCAAAAGAATGAGAGAGACCTAAAGGAAGTGGCGTTACAGCTTCCCACACCTGTGGGCTGTCCTGTGTTCATGCCTGCAAGAAGCTTATTGATATTACCAAATCTGTGTAAGTTTAGTTTCTTTTCCCGCTGTACACATGCCGTGCTAGAAGAACTGCCACATCCATTCAACTCCTGTTACCTGCTGTGGAATGTATTACTCATAGGTCTACATTTAGCTTACATTAAAAAAATAGATTAGAACACAGTAGATTTTTTTTATGCTGAAGAGAATTAGCAGGTGACTCACACTAGGTAGGCCCTATATTACTAGTGTAACCTAGAAATAACTTCACTCAACTTAATGCAATTACACCTGCACGAATGTAGTATGAAGTGAGTCAGTCCTAGTACAAGAAGGCTGCTAGAGCCTAATGAAAATAAACCCAGTAAGAGTTTTAAAAATAGGTATTTTGTAACAATCAAAACTAAACAAAGTGGTGGGTAGGATGAAATTTCTGACTCAAATGAGATGAAGTCAACAAGAGAGCTGAGCTCACTATTTCAGTATCTGCTCTTCTGGGGATGAATGAATCCTTCCTGTGGCCAGAGGAACAACACAATATACTGGCCCAACATAAAATTAGGACAGACTTTTGAAGGCATTTAAACACCAATAAGATGTAGCTAGCCACAGCTATATGGGCACTCAACTCCCATTGAAATAAATAGACGTGCAAAATTCCTCTCTGTGCTTCGATGCCCGTCAACTTCTTTAAGGCTAAGTATCTGTTCCCAGGGTTACGTCTCTACCTCTGCCATTTAATTCCAGTGCACCCTCAGGCAAATTGCTTTCTTCCTGTATTTCCCCTTCAGACTCTTTTCCATTAGTCTGTTAGCTCTTCAGGCTTGTGGCTTTAGCTATACAGGGTTTTGCACATCAATTTATGACAGTGGGGCATAACTGGAGCCCAAATAACACTACTTTCGAGTTGTTACAAAAAGCTCCCACCCTTCCTGTGCACCTAGAAATCTAGAGATTAAGATAATTTAACACACAAAAACTGTGTCTGAAACTGTGTCTAATGACGTTCTCAGGCCTTATTTTTCTGAGAGGTGAGTGAGTTAACGCGACTGAGTAGGTATGGAGAGGAGTGAGGGCGGAGGGGTTGGGGGAATTAAGTAACTCTGCCAACTGCTCTGTTTTTGCCCCATAATCATACAACTCAGAATATCAATGAGCTAGATTGCTCTTTCACTCCTACACAGCCTCCGAAGAATTACCCAAACCACTTAAATTTTTTTACTCATAATAGTGGCTTGGTTAACATGTTGTTCTTCCACATTTATTCCACAGGGTTTGGTATTAATGGCATCTTTTCACTATATGGAGTAAAACTGTGGGTGCTGCAGAAGTAATAGGAGGATCTTTGCCTAACTTCATCCCTGGAAATTTATACTAAAATCTGAAAGTTAATGAACATCATGCTCCACTCACACACTGCTGCTAGAGACTAAGAGTTATATCTGCTCTTGGTAAGGTCTCTGCAGACCCGTAACTTCAGTGCAGTGATCAGCCTTAGGCCACCAGCTGATGGATGTGTGGTTAATGACCTGAGGTACACACAGGTGAGTGCAGGTGACACTCTTCAGTGAGTTAACACTTCCCAGCTTAGGAATGCCAAGTGCCACAAGCATGTCCTTAGCCTGCTGAGACGGCCAAGTGACTCAGTTTTTGGGCTGAAGCTCAGAATTCGTGCTCACAGTGGCTTAATCTAATGCATTTTGTTTTGCTTGGCCATTGCAATGGGTTTGGAGGGCACACAGTTGGTCAAAGCAGTTTAGCAAGCCAGATAGATATTTTGAAGTCCTTAAAACTCGGTGGCCTGTGCTCCCCCCTTCATTGGCTGACAATGTACAAGCCTGGATCTAACGCAGTGTCTGCTTTCATGCTGGATCCACGCTGCTTCGTGAAAAAGAGGGCAACAACTTTTTAAGGCACTGAGAGACTAGCTAAAGTGGACCTGCTGTAGCGGCTTAAAAAGATATTGCCCCCAGCCACCTCGTGCGCAGTGCCATGCCACGGGTCAGCACCCTCACAACACAGCTAGCAGACGCGAGTGCATCCCTGGGCATCAGCTGCTTCAGTGCAAAGTTCAGCCTTTTGGCTTAAACTGCCAACAACGGTGGCTTTAAGCAAAGATGCTGGGTTTCGTACTGCTGCATCTGAGGCATGCTCCTTACTGCCCACTCCATGGTGGAGGCAGAGAGGCAAAAGAAACTACTAGGACATTAACTCCTCCAGCTGATGCAGTGAGCCTTGCCAGAGCTTGCCTGCCGTACCCTTATTTTTGTCACTGACATTGGTAAATGTGATCGGAGCTATGTGCAGAGAAAGGAAACTCCTGCCTGAAGAGGAACATTTTACAAAAGCTACTTCTTCAGAGGAACCACAATTGTTAAAGAAAACAGTTGCCACAAGCAAATATTTAAAATGAGTTATTCATAGGCTCGAGGGGAAAGAGGGACTTTTCCTCTTCTATATTTAGAAGCTTTATAATTAGCATGTTTTAAGATGTGAGTGGGAGCTTAATAATCCGTTAACAAAAGCACCCAACAACGTCTGTCCTTCAGTACTGGAGTCCCACCACGTCTGTAGCTCACGCAAGCCAGGGCTATTCATCTCTGCTTCCCTGCAGGGCTCCTCTCACCAGCTCATTCAGAAGCGCAGAGAGAAAAAGCCACTTTACCAGAGTGGAACATCCACCTCGTAACATACATGTTCTCACAGGTATTTTTCCTTCCTTTCTTGCCAGAGCTGGGCTTCTGACGTTAGAATAGGCGTTAAGATAACACTACTAAAAGCCTGGTTCATAGTTTAGCAAACCAACAGTGAGATAAGCGATGAAATTTGGCAAAAGAGAAACAAGTCTGTCTACAGGTCAAATCTGGAAGATTCTTCCTGTTCTCTTGTTACCCATCAGTGAATCTATGGTTTTACTGAACGATATCCCTCCCCTTCCTTTTTCTGTAAGAGCCAACCACAATTCATGTTTACTGCTTTTGTCTCCAAATCCTTCCAGCTCATCAGTCTAGAATCCCCAGGATCTCACCTCGATGGCCATGTCTAGGCAGGAGGATCAAGAGCATTTCCCAGCTTCTGAGCCCAGGCGCCCTCTCTGGCTGTATCACGGTGGCGTAGCAGTTTGTACTGGGGGTAGGCACCGTCCCCCTGTGCATCACTCTCTGGGAGAGGAGGTTGGGAGCTCAGATCAAGCTAGATTTTCTGACTGATGGGATCACTTAAATAAATTGAAAATCTTCTCTTCCAACAGCTTGATATTCTGAATCATGCAGTGCATTACCAATAAATCGTCATCATCACAGGATTAGTGATGCATTTACATTACGTTACCAAAGCCTATATTAATAACCATGTATAAATCAATTCAGAAAACCCAATCTCACAGCACAGACTACGGACCGGCATCTGTCAAAGCTCAGGATCCCGTGGGAGCTCTGACCAGAACTCAGAAATATATTGAGATCGCCAGACTTCAAAGGGTATGATGCCATCAACTCCTGCTGGGTTTTTAATTCCTTAATTGAAACAGGAAAATCAGCTTTCTTGCTTTACTCACTGTCTAGTCAATAAAAAAATAAGTTATTTATTTTTTCTTCCACATGGGCTGTTTACCAGAATACTGTGCTAAGTTAAAAACAATACAATCACAGAGAGAGTGACAGCAGAGGAGAACAAATGGTAAGAAGTGGGTGAGGAAAGAAGAAAAGATTTCAACTGGTACTTGAAATTTGATGGAGGGTTTATGTGGGATTTTTAAAAAACAAAAGGAGTCATTTTAAATTGGACCCTGAACTACATGAGAACATAGTGAAATCATGAGAGGATAAGGCAGTCACTTGTCTCATTTTAAGTAGTTTAGAAGAGTCTGCATGCTCTGAAGCATGGGCATGTGCGGTGCAGGCAGACAAGAAACGTTCACAACTTGAAACAGGTACGATGATTTCAGTAGAAACGGAGACAAGACAGTTGAGAGGCACAACAGATTTACAGCTGAAAAAGGAGGGGAAAACATTCACATCTTGGAAACAAGAAATACTGCTACAAAGTGGAAATGAAGCTTGCGCTCAACTCGCAATCAGTAAATAATGTATGTAAATAATTCAAGGTCAGAAAATATCCTCACTGATTTTGCCCAAGAAAAACGCTATTTTGATAAATTTTAGCTGATCTGGCTGACCATTGGATTTCACCAGTCTAGCTATTGAGTTTTCTAAACAACTGGGCAAAAAAGAAACTTACAGCTTCATCTCCAAAATGGATCGTAATCATTAGGATATACGAACAATCAACCGAAGTCTCTTGTGTTGCCTCTGCTTCACTGTGACCTTTTGCCATGATAGGTCTCTTACCTGTGGCTTAACAACCAGTTTCCTGCTTGGTCATTTGGGGTCTAATGTGTTTACCGATGCGCACATGAAGCATAGCTGGAGAGGCAATGTGTTTAAATTCTCCTTACAGAAAAGCCTCTGATAGCACAGGCAGTGAGGAATTTCTTCTGCAGTACAGCTCAAGGTAGCTGCAATCCCTTCTCTATCCATTTAGTAAAGAGTGGACAGAGCCTGGAGGTGTTACGGATGGGTGTTATGGATATGAACTGAGCAGACTGACATTAACGACGCTGTTATACTTTACGCTCTCATGAGAGCTGATGACCTTAAATTGCACTCAAGTCCAAATTCCTTCGTGGTTCACACAGCCAGAGTGCTGAGCACCAATTCCCTAGCAAAGCAAGGATTCAAGTATGGGGAGCGGGAAGGAGGAAGGGGGAAAGGGAGGTGGTAAGAAGGGAGTTGCTCTCAAAATTTGCTCCTGCAGATAAAGAGGATACAACTGACTTCACCTACTTAGCACTACAAACTCGACCCATGGCTTGATCTCATGTCCCATGGCCAGTGTAGATGCAGCCACCTGTTGACCTTGGGCAGGAGGGTTGGGCAGGACCCTACACAGCTATAATGCTTTTATTCAAGTAGTAGCACGAGAGGTGTATTAGTTAAAGGTGTTTTATTTTCTGCTGACATAAAGATGATCTATGATCAATTGTCATGATTTTGTTTGGCTTCATTTCAAAAAAGGGCAATCATGGCTTGCTCAAACTTTGATAAACACCACTAGCTATCAGAAGAGGCAAGGTAACTGCCGTGTATCTTTCCATGGCACAGTATGTATACCAAATGAGGAGAAAAAGCAACATAGGAAAAGTTTACTTAATTAGTCTGCATTGAATATTGTATGTATAGGAAGGTTTTGAGCAAGACAGTCTGAGGTATCAGATTCTGCAGGGAGCACTGGAAACCCTGTGGGGACAGCTGAGCGCTCCAGCTTCATCACCAAGTGACATTTTCAGTAAGGCCAAATCAGAAGGGCAAACTCAAATTCAGTCCTGGAACTGCCCTGTACTGGGCAACAGACTGGACTGGGATTTTAATGTGTTGGCACCTTAACTACAGAAAAGAAAAAAAAAAAATCAGCAAATGTTGTTCTAAAAACTTCTAAAAATGATTGCATTCATGTAGATTCTGTACAGAGACAGTACAATTACTGAAATCCTGAGGTTCTTCCTCTATATTTACTCAGTTTTCCATCACTGCTCATGTAAAAAACAAACAAACAACCAAACCCATAAACAAACAAACAAAAACAACAACAAAAAAAACCCCTGCCATTGCAGTTGGTGTGGATTTAGCTGAAGAAAAATATGAAGTAAAAAGTAAAATGGGTCTGCTTCTGAAAATCTAATCCTTTGAAAAGAATACGATCTACTGCTCGTTCTGCTTTTTCTTAGTACACAACAAGCAAATTCTTTTGTGCTTCACACACATCACATTCTCCAGAAAAGTGCATGCTCATAAAAATCCAGTTACAGGAAAGTACATTTCAGGAAAATAAAGTCCTGAGGTCTGAAAAGAATATAGAGCAGTTCAGAGTATCCATGCTTAAAAAAAAAAAAAAAAAAAGGAAGTCAAATCATCACAGTGTATGACCTTTGCATATTTACTATTTGAAAAATACATATATACTTAGTCTGACCGAGCATTGCTTTCTAGCTGGCCACTCCAAATAAGTTATGGAACATTTGGCTCTGAAATTAGTAAAGGTGATGACCTGCAAAGTACAGGATGGGTGGTACTTCAACAAGCCTATTCTGTAGCCTCTCCCACTGGAAGAGATTGTGGCACTTACTGCACAATGGGATCGGAGGGACCGGGAGGGAAGAATACCTCCCCACTGCTCTGAGCATAGATGTGCTTCACAGTGTGTTTACACGGCAACACTGACCTCCGCAAGTGGGATGCCGCTTCCTTGCTATTACAATGTCTCAAAAAAGGGAGCATATACGCAACCTTTTCCTGTGCGTTCTTTAGTTGTATCCTGTTAGTTTCCCTAAGAAAAGAGCTTGTGAAAAAGAGTCCTATCAACAAGGAGTGTAAAAGGGAACAACAGTTCCTCCTGGAGTAAGGTAAAGCAGAATTTTGCAGAGCACATATAGGGGCAATATTGATGTATCGTGTACGTTGGAAGCACATAACACTGTTAAACTGGTATTCCATTCCCCCAGTGGCAAAAAGCTGTTAGACCCTGGAAGAATCAAGCACGTACAGATTAAAAACTTACTTTAATCACTGCCACTATTTAAAACGAACATATTCAGATTCTGCAGGAGCCAAACAGGCAGCTGTCCAGTTTGTTTCATGCAGGGTGGCTCTGTGATTAGTTACAGCGTGCATGACGATGGGGAGGGGGGGTATCATTCTTCATACCCTGGATTAAATATCAAGACAGGAAACATGGACTGGAATTACATCAGACCAGACCAGCCATGTGCGTGAAGTCACTAAACAAATCTGCATCTTGCCCTAAGCTCTAGTAAATCTACCAGACCGTTGCTTGTTATTGTTTCCCCCTCCAACTTTCCTCCCCCTGAACACAACCCACCCCCTCTGTCTGTTAGTAGACAGCTGGTGTGACGCAGAATTTTAAATCTCATGTTTTTGTGCCAGGCCCTCTCCTGACTCTGGGTTACAGGCTGAAACACTCGGATTACTGTTGAACAAGCCTAAACATGGCGCAAAAAAATTACTGCACAAAGATGCAGTGTTCCCTTTCCAAAAGAAGGTTCACTTCCCCATCCCCACCTCCCAACCAACCCTTCCTTCAGCACGCTGGTAGTTTTTAAAAATTATTCAAGCCTTTTAGCAACACTACTTTGCGTAGCAAGTCAGGACTGCTATTGTCCTGACAGTGCCTCCTCATTAATAGACCAATTATTAAATGTCACTCTTAGGAAAAGGCAACATTTAAACTTCCTGTAAAAAGCCAATGCTCTTCTTCTGGGCTTCCCAGCACTCTGTGTTTCTCCAGGAGCAGGGACGTTACAGAGAGAAGTCATCTGAACAACGATGGGCCTCTGGGATAGCCAGTGCAAGCCTGTTTGCAGAGGAAAACTGGTTTCATGGACGCTCCTATCCTCAAAACTGCTGGTTGCAGCAGGGCTCAGCACCTTCAGCAGACTGCCTGCTACGCTGTCAACACCATTTCTGCATCACTACAACATTATTCTCTGCAGAGCGCAAGGAAGGTTGCCCATCTTTCCTTCCTCCACCCCCCAGGCATGAATGACACAGGTGTATGGCACACAGCTGGCTCCACCGAATTAGGCATGAGGGCAGAGGGAAGGAAGAGAGGAAGGAGGAGGGGGAGAGAGGCGGCATCGGCCCCTGTCTGCAGCTCGGAAACACTGCCCTGTGGTCTCAGCGTGGGAATTCCTCCCCACACAGGGGGAAACTTGGGGAGAGGGAACTGGGACGGACGGGTGGGTGGATGGGAACAGGCATTGAGCATGCATACAGAGAATGGAGGAGGCTGTGCGAGATTTCTATTCCTTAAGGCCCTACTCCATGCTGTCACCAGCTGTCTCACAAGCATCTAGATGCCACAGCAACCATGAGGGGGGTGGTGTCTTCAGAAGCCTCAGATATAAAGATGTATTTAAATAAGCAAGTCCTGTCCTTTCCACATACCAGGTGCCATGGTTGCGACAGCAACTCTAGTTGTTAGAAGTTTGGCTGCTGCAAGGGAGGAGCCAAGTTCCCTGCCTCTGGCCCAGAAGAGGAGCAGATCTGCCTCCATAAGGTAAATAGGTAATTCAAAATGCAATTTGATGTTTCATAGACTGTGAGGCTAGGTGGGACCATTATGATAATTTACTCCAAGTTATTCAGCAAATTTGCATAACACAGGAATTTCATTCTTCTCCATTTGCAAGAAGATATCTTCACTGCAGTTGAGCAAATTAGAAACAGGTCTTCTAGAGATCGCTGAGCATTTATACAAAAGCCTTTCTCTGCAAAGCACTTTAAAGACACTCTCTGTAGGACATGAATGACTTCATCTACACATCCAGTCAAACTGTATCCAAATCCGTAGGCTCTCTGCACCTGGAACACTAGTGCAAAGAGGGAAAGGAAGGATGATTGCCCAGACAATGCTAACAGGAACACTGGGAGGGAGAATTTTGACTGGTGTTAAAACAAGAATGTGGCCAAGATACCAAAGAAAGTTCCCCCATCCTCTAAAGAAACAAAGCACTGCCCTCCTGAAGAAGAGACCCTCATTCACCTGAACGAAGACATGCTCAGAAGGTGACACAGAAACAGTGTTTTGTGCCGCATTTATAACCAGAGGTGTTCTTGCAGCATGCAGGCTTTCCTTCAAGGTCTCCCATTAGAATCTGAGTGAGGCAAAAAATACTGCTCTACAGACTGGGCGACATTTTCAAATGCCCTTACAGGCAGCCCTTGTCCCTGTGATTTTCAGCAAAACTCAAACTCCTAAATGACTTGCACATACGTTGTGCTATGAGCTGTTTTAACCTGGAAGTAAATACATATAACAAACGTTTACATGTAGGGACCTGAATAACTCACAGGACTATCTCCTTCCCCATCACCACCTTTTTTTTTCTTTTAAAAGCTCTCTCTGGTTCTCCTCTCCACCCTTTCTATGAGTCAGTATGCTCTTTTGTAGATGATCTCCCAATTCTACCCTCCCAGCCTCAACCCCCACTGCTTCCTCTCCTTTCACTTTTCAAGCAAGTTGGAAAAAAAGAGAGCTCTCCCATCTGACTGTAGCTGTCCCTGCTGCATCAATATGTGTATAGGAGCATATTTAAATTGTGTATTCAGACTCTTTGCTTAGCAGACACCAGTAACTGCTTACTGCTAGTGAATCCCAGAAAACCAGCTGCTCCACAGGAGGCATGGGAGGAAGTGTGATCTGAGCATCATTTACAGTAACCATCTGAACTGCTCAGCCTTGCAAGGGGATTTATGCTCTACTTCTGCTCCTTTGCCCTTGGATGCTTGCTGTAGCTTGTGCCATGCGCTCTGCAGGGACTCCCTGCATGCCACAACTGTAGCTCAAGGGCTCTGTACAGTTTTAGCTGTTAAAAATTGCACAGATCTTATGTTTAATTTGTGCTAATCTTGGTGTTGAAAGGAGATTTGCGCCAAGACAGGATTCGTGCTACAGATGGATATTGTGCAACTTTCTGTCTTGGCTAGAGTTTTGTGCATGAATAGTATCTGTCCCTAGGAGTGTAAGAAATCACTCCTAAAGTGATGACACAGACCTACTAATAGCCATTCAAAGTGTCACATTAATAACAAAATGACTCCACAGCTTGACAGATATGGAAGAAAAGCATGGAACTTATCATACATGTCTATATGCATCTTAATAACTAAATTGTCTCCTACATCTCTCTCTCCAAGAAGGATTATGACAATCCTCTCCTGCTACATCCCTGAGCTCACATAGGCTTCTCCACCCAATGTCACCAATTGCTAGGTGTGGAGGTCCTCCCAAAGAAGGCAAGGCAGACTGCTGTAACATGAATTGGACTCCTTGGCAGAGACACAGCCTTTCAAACCTCTTCTTGACAGCCATGTAGAGCTATGGCTCTCTGAGAGCTCTGTACCCCCTTTCTTGGCCAGGAAAATTCAAAAATCCCCAACATGGACATTACCAATTTTTTAGAGGAATCCTGATTCCACTGAAGTCAACCAGCTGAGTTTATTACAACCAGTTTCACCAGAGTTTGAGCTGCACTCTTAATCTACTGCAAAATTTTAATTCTGGTTTCTTTGTATTTATAATCACACCTTCAAAACGAATCTGCTTTTCAAATATCCAAGACAACTGCAGACAAATTTTGGCAGAGGCCTGGAGCAGTACTGAATCTGCTGGAGGAAGGACTATTGCTCAGCTACAATTCAAATTTAAGCACAAAGTTGGGCTTAACACTGTTGGAGAAAATTTTGCACTGTCACGGGGCTGAACAACTTTTCTCAAGCCATCAATTACTTGGAAAACCTAACTTTTCAAAGAAAACAAACAAAAAAACACTCCAAGGACCAGGAACTGGATTCTCATTTCACCCCCGCAAACACATTGGTATCAATGAGGTCGTTCTTTCCAGTATTTACAGCACAGTTCAGGAGATCAAAAACAGCCTTATGAATCCAAACAAGCCCTTCTAGAAAACCTCCACTTTATCCAAATCCCCAGTGTTTTGAGAGCAATTCGCATCTGTAGAGGTATGTTTCACAGCTACTATAGTGTTTTAATGGGTCAGCCCTAATATGTGAACTTCTATCTTCCCTCATCTACCAGTCAGGATCAGAGTCAGATGGTTTCTAGTATTTTGAAGGGGCTGAAGTGATTTTTTGATGGAACAAGACAAGAGAGAGTGGAACAGGAAAATCTCACATGAATTGCAGGAAGAAAAAGAAACACACTAAATGAAAATCCTTTCAAGGGCTGAGTTGGGTTTAATATAGTGTTTGAATCCACCAAAAGCTGGCAGATTAGGAGATGAGCTGGCCTCACAGCCTTTAAAAAATGCAAACACACACACATATGCAGAGGATTTTTCAGTGCTGTCTTCCATCGGGTTTTATTTTTTTCTGTATGGATTCCTATCCCACCGAGACAGTTTTAAAAAAGAATTCCAGGAAGAGGATCTTAATTTCCCTTTAACCCTAGGTTTAAATTCATCTTCCCCAAAATAACTTTTTTTCATATCCTTGTTTCATATGCAGGATTGAAAGCTTTATAGCAGTGATATTTGAAAAGCACTGAATTTAATATTACAAAGAGAGCCCCTTTCTTCTATGACAGACTGTGGTCTTCTTTTTATGACTACTGAAATAAATAATTGCTTTTTGGGCTGCAGGTATGATTCATTTGTACTACCTCCAGAAGAATAAAAGCTTTTTGATGATTATGGCAAAAACTAGAGAGTGTATATTATTTCTTAGTCAAAATTTTAGTTTTAAACATGAAGTCTTCTCTCTTTCGTTACCTACAGGACTCATCTATTGATTTAAGATTTAAATAAAAGTCACTGGGTGGAACAAAGTAACGGAAGGACTGTGGCAAAATGCATCAGTTTACTGAATTACTACACCTCCAAACACCGTACTTTTTAATTAACTTTTCCTGAAGTTGCTGTTCTGCTATTTAACAGAATAGCAGAACATATTCTCTCCTCTGTCCATTTGTCAGGCATGAGATTAGCAGCTGGCAGCACTTCTCCTGTTCCCCTTGCTCCTTCAAGGACTATACTGCAGGCAGTATAAAACAAGCTGTTATGGGTTAGTCTAATGGTAAAATTCAGCCCTTCTTCACACTATGGGGAGAACAATATTACGGATCAACCAGACCCCGACAAACCTTAAAACTAGTTGAGTCATTCATACCCACAGAGTAGCTCTCCCAAACTAAGAATCTCTAGGCCACACTGGAGCACTGCTGCCTCCAGCACGTACCCAGCACCCACTCACTAACCAGTGAGACCTTCTTAATCCTTCTAGGAATCATGACAACCACAGGAAAAGTGAAATTCAGACCTAAGAGGACTACAGAGAGGTTTCCTGACATGGTTCTCAGACAAATAATCCCTGTCTATGATCATTAGGAAAGCTAAACGAGAAACAGGGTGGCAGCAGCTGTATTTAAGTACAGTTGAAGGTAGCTCAGTTCTGCTCCCAGCGTGAACAGGGCTTCAGTTTAAACCTAGACCCTCAGGAGGTTCAGGAGGACTGAAACCAAGACCAAAAGACAGCCCGAGTGCTTCTCTCACCTCCGGAAACAAATTAGCATATGCATATTTTCCACTTGAAAACTAATTTACACATTTCCTAACAAAGTGGTGCTTTCTGAGGGGCTTTTTTAACCTCTACTATCTGCTGCCAGCTAAAATATTTGGGGACAAAGCCCACTGTGTAGAGCGTGCCTCTGGAATTGAAGGGAGCTCTCTGTTTTCCTGTTTACGATGGCCATGTAAATGAAAATGAAGCAGATCAGGGTACTGTCACTGGCAGAACCAGCTGTTCTGTATGTGACATTTTTCAACTAAGGAAACCTAAAAATATCGTAGAGCACATACAGATAAGCCAGGGAAACATAACTGAGCAGTAGCACTCTAACACTTGCTAGATCGTCTTCAGTCACCAAGGCTCCATGTTTTCCCATTGAAATCAGTTGCTGCTTCACCATTTACTTCAAGAACAAATCTGGATCTTACACAAATGTTTGCACTGGGACCTGTTCACCGTCAATAGGATGTATGGTGCTTTGCAAAGGAAGCTGAGGATATGCCCTAAGTGCTGAAATACTGTTCCAGATCTTCAGCAAAATCATGAAGTTTCAAAGACACTGATTTACATGTGTTTCTATCTTCTTTCCCCATCAGATTTCTTAGATCAATTCTACATTGACAGGTTTGAGCAGGAGAGTCCAAAGAACAAGTTCAAAGTCGAGCATCACATTTGAGTCGCAGTTCAGAGATTGCTGCTGTTTGTCACATCATCTTTGGCAGCATAAGAAAGTACTACACTGACAATGAAGGGATTTATTATGTATTTAGCAATTTAACATTATAATCCCAGCTACTAGGAAGAAGGTTAAAGTCCATTTTCTCTCCTCTCTTTCTGCAATGCTTAAAGCATTGCAGGGGCACCAGCACATACCAGTGATGCTGGTACTACTGTAATAGCTAGAAACCAATGTTTTATTTTTCTGCATAAAAGCAACCAAAATCAAACCGAAAATATCTCCAAGCTGGGTCTTCAGCTGCCATAAACTAGCACATCTCTACTGAAACTAGCAAAGCTCTTTGGATATATGCCTCTTCATTCTTCAATGCCATCAGACACGACACCTAATCCTAGTGTTGAAAAGGGCTTCACTGCTTTCTCTGTTCTTGAGAAATAGGGAGGTGAATGAAGCCACTTCATGGAGCTTTAAGAGTCCTAATTAGAAGATGGGAGTTCACAGTCCCACAGCTAGGGGTCCAAGTGCTAAAACAAGAACACCTCAACACAGCCACCACTGCTCATACCTCCCTAGAGAAACCGTCAGCTTGAAAAGCAACCAGGCAGTCATATTTTGAAATCAGGTCTCCAAGCTCTGCTGCTAACAATGCCCTGTAATGGGTCCCACCTAATCTTAACCGCTACGTTTTGCAGAGCAGAAGGTCCCGAGCTTAACAGAGTTAATAGCAATCATAGGAGAGTGAAGGGCAGACTCATATGTAACTCCTGTGTATACAGTGTCCAAGCCCAGAGCTGAATAAGGCAAGTCTGAATAAAAGACTGCCTTCTGTACAGGATCCATGGGGCAAGGAAGACAGAACAGAGCAAGAGACTCAAGACCCTTTTTCTGGCAGCAGCAGCTACTGAAAGCCATAAGCAAACAATCAACACATCCTTAAGAAACACAGTTTCTTGCAGGCTGAGCTTGTCAGCCTTCATGAGTGAGCACTGCTTTGGAATAAGAGGCAACTGTTCAAAGGCAGGCCCCACACGAGGAAACAAACGGACATCCCCGCAGCCCAGCAGCAGCCGAGGAACCGAGGAGATCCGCTCCTGAATTAAACACACATTCAGCAGGAGTGCATGTATACACCAGTGGTGTGCAGAGGTGGCTGGCAGCCCATCAGCAGCCAGGGAATGAGACCGTGTGTGTGCTTGTGGGGACGGGGAGGCACGGGGTGGTAGGGAGGCACCACTTGCGCCCAGCGGCACTCCAAGGAGGCAGGCAGCCCTCTGGCAGCCAAGAAAGAAAGCCCTATCTGAGATATCCCTGAAGGGATGTGAAGCTGCTCCAGTCTGATTCATTTATGATGACGATGAAACTCAGAAGCGGGTCTGTTTCTGGGAGGTCCCTGCTGCAGGGAAAGCTGGTGCGTTCCTTCCCAGGGAAGACAAAACCCTGATGGCTGCATGTCTGGTACATGCAGCCGTTTTGCTGGAGTAAGCTCCTACAAGGAAAAATCTGAAGTAAACCTATCCCTGACATTCTGGCATGACATAAGAAAAAAGGGCAAAATTGTCAGTTCTCAACTTTCAAGATTTTCCCCAGAGAGTTTCATATACCTCTAATGGTACCTTTGCCCAGGAAACAGCTTATTCAGAAACGTTTCCTGAAAGTCTATTAATAAACCACTAAAAGATTCTTTTCTAAGCTGTGATTAAACCTAAATTAATATCTAATAGATCATGCTTATTTCATAGATCCCTGGTTTGAGACACCCAAATATTTTGCCACAGATGACCTACTGCCCAGTGAGGCAATTTATCACGCTCCCTTAAATCTGAGAAAACACTATAGGTCCACTGACTTGATTCTCTTATAAATTGCTGCACAGAATCATTAAGCCATGAATATGTATATGGCAAGTAAAAATATTTCAGTGATGTTACTGAATTAGTATTTTAGCTCATTCTTAAACAGTAAAAGCAAAAGGAATCTGTATATGGCCTAAGGATCATCGCCTCATACTGCTATGCTTACAAAGCAACTAGGCTGTCCTGACCAAGGAGAGCTTGTCCTGACGTATTGGAGAGATACACAAGGGAAAGGTGAAGGAAATCCTTCCACTCCACTCCAGAGGCAAATTCAATATCTTGTCTGGCTCTTACAGAAACATATGACTCATGTTGCAACAGACACCTGGCTTCAGCCTCACAAAAACCTGCCCTTTGCATGCCGTCCAAAAGACCTCCCTATTCCTTGAAAATACACACCCCATGCCCAAACCTCCAAAGGCCAACCATCCTGCAGGACAGAACTGTACCAGGCACACAGCAAAAAAGCCCTCACCAGACTTGCTTAAGCAGAGAACACACTACATTGGGAGAGTCTGAAAAGAGCCTCATCTTAACCACCCCTTCGCAGCCTTTGGGTTTCCATTCCCTTCAAACCAAGCAGGCTGAGACGGGGTGAAAATTAAGAGCCCCCTTCCCTGCCCCCTGGAAAAGCCAGGTATTGCAAGAGGTGATGAATATTGGTTCATCCACTGAGTCACGGTGAGTAAACACACCAGCTGGCACTGGGGGTGGGAAGATGGAGGAAGGTACCAGAGTTGCCACGGGTGAAGTCCTACCAAGGAGATGTCCAACCCAACACTGAGCACCTGAGACTTTAAATCATCACAGCCCTGCTGGTTTAGGAAGCGGTGTCAGGATCAAATTACCTACTGGGTATCTGCCTGCTGCAGACTACAACTCCCCAGGCAGCTTCAGCCAGCAGCGTGCTCACTCCCACTACCTGTATAACACTGCTCTGGTAGCACTGTTGTGCCTTGTAACTGATTCCTGTGGGATATGGCTGTCGGTGTACCAGGAGCAGGGGAGAGAGGCGTCTTCTCAAGTAGTATTGATCTCTCCAGGATGAAGCATCTTATTTAAGAGTTAATTAAGATGACTGTGCACATCTAATGGTTCTTCTTACGCATATAGGCTTGCATAAAAATGGACAAGAAAAACCATGAAACATGATGCCAAACCTCAGTTTGCAACCAGTTTGTGTGTGTGTGTGTATGCACAAGCTAAAAGCCTCCATAAAATGACCAGGAATGGAAAAATCTTCTACAGTCTTTAATTAGAGCAGAACACATTTCAGTTTTCATCTTGTGATCAAGAATTCTACAGAAAATCTATCTCCTCTTTAGGCAAAGAAATCTTGAAACTCAGAAGGAGAAAGAACGTGTTTGTTACACTCACACACACTGCCAACAGAAAGGGCTATACTGAAAAACAGCCTGAGGTTTAGTTATTACATATCTAGAATAAGTCTTACAGTTTTGCCAAATTTCCAAAAGGTAGAGGAGACCGGAGCTTGATGTATATACGCAGACACTGCCTGCATACGCAGACACAGCAGGAGAGATCCTAAACTACAATGCTGCTGAAGAATTATCTATGAACTTCAGGTGGAATCTGAATCAGCATGCTCCTAAACTCCGTATTAGACAGAAATTCAAGGACTCCTAATACTACAGCATGGCACAGACTTGAAAATAAGAGGGTTTGTTTTGTGTGGCTGTTCTATTTGGAAGGCTTACAAGACAGCTGTCATCTACTTTGATTAAGTTCCTTCACAAAACAGGATTCCTGGAGCGACGCCTTGAAAGAAATACATATTCATGCACGTCTCTTAGACTGCTTGGAGTCCTACAGAAGTTTTGGATATGCTTTACAAAATATGCCATCGCTGCTCACACAAAATAACACTCAAAGAGCAACTCAAGTTTAACTTGGACCCATTTGTTTTCAGTTATTAGACTCTTTCTAAATTTTCTTGCTTCTGCTGTTTCTTAGCCTCCTTGCTCCCTTCCCTCCCCCCTTTCCCTTGAGGGCTGAAGAAAAAACCCAAACAGTTCTGAACACAAGGCAGGATGAAACTTAACATGGTAATGCTCCTCTTCGCCTTGCCCAAAAACTGATGGGCAAATAAATGCTTTGCTGCCAGTAATGGATCTTATTGCTGGTAGACAATATTTTACATACTGAGAATCTGAAAAACATGCCAGACATTGACTCTAAATAAGCTACACAAACTCTACAGCCTATAAACTTTTACTTTTCTGCAGCACCAAGTTCTTCTTTAAGCACAGGTACTTTTTTTCTACTCAGGAGGCAGTGTCCCATCATTTCATGGCAAGTCAGGCTTAATGTATAAATTAATAAGTACAATCCAATCCATGGAATATGAATTTGCTGCCATTACAAATGCTGTTAGGAATGTTTTCCAATTGTGCCTTCTCTGCCTATTTTGTCCTTATTAACCATGTCAGTGACAGAAATGGTGTACATTTACAGGGGAAAAAAAGTCTTCTGTATGTTGCATCTAAGGGTAACATTACTGAAAACAGAAGATCCAATTAAGTACCATTCAGGCTGTAACAAAACTTTCCTAGTATAGCAGCTAAAGTAATTAGCATCTTAGTAACTGCTTATATCTTACAATGCCTCATTAATGACATTTCTACATTCCCACTGGAAAATGTTTGTTCAATGTAACAAGCAGTTCAATTTAAGGAAGCACATGGATCTATTGCTAAGATTAAGTCACTGTATTTATGGAGAACAGGTGTGGAAACTCCTGGGAGATTTTGAAGGTACCAGCAAGAAAGGAAAAAGAAAGTGCTACAATAATTTTGACAATGGGAGGAAACGGGAGAAGGATATGAAAAAAAGTACGACTTACAAGCCTCGGAGACGAAGCCAGATTTTCTCTATTTGCTCTGGCTGTAGGTATTTCAGAGAGTTGCTCTCAAATTCTTCGATTTCCTTAGTCGGTGACTCCATAGCTGCAGGTTACCGCTTTGGTTAAAGCTCGGCAAGGACGGATGCTGCCCCCCACACACGCACACGCTCCACCTTTAATGCTGCCCGGGAGCAGCCAACATTTTTGGCAGCCACTTCTCCCCCCTCCCCACGAGCAGAGCTGCGTGGGCAGCCCGAGAGCGCTCAGGTGTACACGGGGGGCAGCTGCGCCAGCATGCCACCTTACTCGGGCTGACCAAGGGGATTAGAGGCTCATCTCCAGATTGCAAACCCACACGGATTTTTTCTACACCCCCCCCCCTTTTTTTTTTTTTTTTTAAAAAAAAAAAAAAAAAAAAA